>NW_027661907.1:192200-209700 GCF_963422515.1 Blennius ocellaris | reverse complement strand
GCTTCAACTGTTCAACCCTAACCTAACTCAACCTAACTAAATATTACTAACTAGCACCCAGCAACAAGTCTTTTATTGTTGATAACTATATTCATGAAAATACAGGAAGTTAACGTTTAACTGAAATGTACGACTTGTGTGGTTATTTCGAGTCACGGTGGGGAAACTTCAGAATCAGACACCATAAAGTCTCTCCTGGTCTCGTCTCCTCTGGTGAACAGTTAAATTGATGGATGATTTGGGGGTGTGGCCTAACTGTGCATCCAATAGAAAGGTTTGATTTCTAAGCTCCGCCTCCTCCATTGAGCTGGACAGCGTTTCTCCTGCGGGATTCATTGATCGCCTGATTGGTTGATCTGACCACCTCCTCTACTTTCAACACTCTTTAATGGAAATATACCAGAATTTAAAAAGTTCTTAAATGCTTCATAGGGCGTCGAAAATAACTAATTCATGTTTCTTTCTCCATGATAATTGTATTTCTACTTCCTCTCCTCAGAACGTTCTTTGTTTTTCCTACGAGCTGGAAGCTTCAGCAGGTTAGTGACAGACAACACTTACCCGGTGACCAGCCTGGGTGATTGAGTGATTGATTGAGTGATTGATTGATCGGAGACAGGCAGAGAGAGGTGGGGGGTGGGGGGGGGGGGGGGTATGAGAGGACAACAGCAGGCATGATCAAAGACAGGACGAGTGAAAAAACAAAAGAGGGAGAGAAACAGAAAAAAAGATTTGGGACAAGAAGGGAAAACTGAAATTAGAAATTCGACAGTGATTTGATTTAAAGAGACAGATATTTATCATTCAAAACAAATATGAAAAGTTCCATGACAATGTGGTTATTAATTAAAGTCATTAATGGTTAATGATGATGATGATGATGAAGCCAAAATAAAAGACTGACTGAAGAGACCAGAGACCTATAAAGCTTTGAATGGGTTAATCTGGGGTTTCAATAATCTCAGACTGACTTGAATGGGTTAATCTGGGGTTTTTCACCTGTTCAAAGCTCCTTGCAGCTTTAATTTAGTTTGGTTTTTAAGCACTTTAAATGTATACAATTCGAAGTTTAGGATTTTCTCAGATTTATTAAAGTATTGATCAATTTAATAACTTATTTAAAATGTAAGGAGTGCAAACCTTATAACTTACATTTTGCAGTAAATCTCCCTGATGTGAAAAGTATCATGTATAACAAGACGCATGGATGGATGGATGGATGGATGGATGGATGGATGGATGGATGAGTGAATGAATGTGCAGTTCCAATCTTGGATTTAATTATTTGACCTATTTATCTCAGTATTTAATCACTTTTAGTAACGACGGTGGCCAACATGGGACAAAGTGGCTGTTAGCATGTTAGCATGCTAACAGAACGGAAGGAACCAGAACCGTGTGAAACCATCCATCAGACCACAGAAGTTGTTCAAGAACGATCATAGCAAACCAAGACGAGGCGATTCAGCCTGAAAACAAGAACTTTAAAGCGGGTCCGAGTGCTTTTTGAGACTAAACTGTCCGTGGTCACGTGATCCGCTGCGTCCCGGCGGAGCGTCGCTGTCAAACAGCCCGAAAAGAGCATCGAGCAGCGGCCGTGGAGCCTCGCCGTCCCGCCCCTCACCTCCACAAACACGGCCCCGACCGGCCGCTGGCCGCGGACCCGCGCTGCGAAGCTCTGAAAGGACAGAAAATCTGCAGCTTGTTGCAGCTTTTTACTCACCATCTTCTATTTTCTGTCTGCTGCGAGTCAAGTTGAGGAAACGCTGACGCACGCACGACGGCGGCCAATAGGAAGGGAGGACGATGGTGATTCTACTTCCGGCTGTTCTTTCAACATTAAACCAGACCAGGCGGCCAGGACTGCGTTGTAATAATTATGACAGTATTTACATTATTTCTCTAGTTTCGTGTTTCACTCTTGTGCCTTCTTGGCGAGGCGCACTGGTCACGGATGTTTAATTTCATTAGTTTTAATTCTGCTGTTTTTTATTTGAGTGGCTGTTCCTGCACTGTTCGGAGCATGGACACAAAAACTAGACCAAAAATTGTGGAACCTTGTTGTGGAAATATGTTGCCATGTATTTTGTTAATAATTCGGCCAACCGTTTCCGAGTAAAACCCGAAAAACTGAGAAAATGTCATGTAGGAAGTGGAAGGGAGAGGCACCTCATGGAGGAGACGTGAAAGGAGGTCAAAGGAGATCCGAGGAGATCAAAGTCTGTTGCCAAGGAGACGCTGAGATCAAAAGAGAGGAAGGCACACAACATTTCCTCTGAAATATATTAGTTGTTCATGTATTTCCGCACAGGAGTTTCTCAGACGACCGGCCAGAGGGAATCACTGGACTGAACAAAGACACAAACTAGAAGCTGTAAGCAGGAATAACACAAAAAACAAACAAACAAACAAATGAGCACAAAGTTTCACCAAACAAGTCAAAAGATAAACAAAACTAAAAGAAGCATTTACAAAGAATGGAAATGAGGCAAAAAACAAAACAAAAACAAAAGTAGATTACGTGACTGTGAACATGACGCTCAAAATAAGTTGAACACATTGTGAGTATATTCAATTCAATTCAATTCAATTCAATTCACCTTTATTTCTGTGGAGAACAGAACCAGGCTCAAAGGTAGATACTTTCTACAAAACCAGACGTGGAAACTTTCTTCACAATTAGACTCAGAAGTGGCGACTAAGTAAGTATTTAGTACCACGAGTAAGTACTCATGTGGGTACTACTCAGCATAGGCAAGTAGCTAAATGTTTGTACTTCTACTCATTCTCATCCTGCTATCAGTGCATCCCCATTTCTATCTATTGTGTTACCGTCATGCAGTTCTTGAAAGTTTTCTCATCAACTACACATTTTCACTCATTGTAAACATTTGACGTTATAACACCAGAATCGGTGTACATTCATTTATAAATTAAATCTTTTCTTCACTGTTATTTCTAGCCCAACATCCTGAAGTGGGGATAATAAGACCATGAAGATGGTGATTATTACTATTTTATATGGTTTGATAAAGATTTGAGCCTTTTCAAAGAACAATGACAGTAATGGTTTCGCAGTTCAGTCCTTGACATGCTTTTACTTTGAAATGAATGCTAAATTCCGGATGTGGCTAACACTTTGCTACCCGTAAGCTTGCCATTAAAAGCGCCGTCAGCAGTAGAGCTCCGCAGAACGTTCGAGAGGTAGGTGGGGAACCGTTCTACCCTGTTTTTCGCCTTTTCGCGCAATATTGCTGCCTCGTCGATAGTCTGGAATCCGCAGTTAAACGTCGGCCGCCAGAGAGCCGCGTCTTGTCTTCTTTTCCCACTGAACGCAGCGAATAACCGCGACGTCAGCGCAGCTCCGCGTTAGCATCGGGCTCCGACTAATTCCTGGCGCCTGGACGCTGACAACGACGTGTTTCGGCGTTCTCACGATTTATCGTGACAGATTCGGTTCGAGTACATGATCGTTTTGTTTCAAGTTGACTTTATTAGCGGTTAAATGTGGCGTCGAGACCCGCGTGACGGACTTGAGCCACCGAGCGGGCGGCTCGTTCTGCGCCGCCGTGTGAGCTGGTGACATAACGGCGCTTCCGTTGCTCCTGGACCGTTCAGCCGGGCGGCGTCTATTCACTGCTTGTCCGTCGATCAAGCCTGCGCTGCTCGGTGTCTGATAACACGGCGCTTGTTTTCCCCGGAAGGTTCCCCCGATCCCCCCCGAGGACGTTCCGGATCGCCTCCCTCAGCCTCCGAGCCTCCGAGCCTGGCACCTGCCCCGTGTGGCCGCCTCAGGGTGTTGACCCCCCCCCTCCGGACCCTGCAGCCACCAGCCTCCGACCACCGTTCACTGCGGCCCCGGGACGATCTGCGTTGTGTTTATGTCTTTGTTTTGCGAAAACGGTGAGTTTGAATTCTAACCTGTGTGTGTGTGTGGGGGGGGTGGTGGGGGCTGTTGATGGGGGGGGGGGGCTGTTTTCTGTGCCACTCTATCAAAATGGCGTCTCCCAGTCCTCCACTCGTGTGCAGCGGCTGTGACGCACTCTGCACCAACCGCAGCATGCTAGGCTAGTTAGCTCCGGGGCCACACGGGGACCGGGCCCCGGTCCACAGGGGGACCGGGGCCCGCGCTGCCCCCTATCAGGACCAGATCAGACCCCCGCCCCCCCTCCTCCAACAGACCAGCTTCTGTTTCCACCCCAGACCTTGGCCTCGTTCATAAGCGCTGCTGAAGCACTAAAGGTCCTGAAAGGTACCTACACCACTTCCTGACCAGGAGCCTAGTTTATAAACTGCTAAAGCACTAAAGGTCCTGAAAGGTACCTACACCACTTCCTGACCAGGAGCCTAGTTTATAAACTACTAAAGCACTAAAGGTCCTGAAAGGTACCTACACCACTTCCTGAGCAGGGGCCTAGTTTATAAACTACTAAAGCACTAAAGGTCCTGAAAGGTACCTACACCACTTCCTGAGCAGGGGCCTAGTTTATAAACTACTGAAGCACTAAAGGTCCTGAAAGGTACCTACACCACTTCCTGACGGGGGCCTCGTTTACTGAAGCACTAAAGGTCCTGAAAGATACCTACACCACTTCCTGACCAGGAGCCTAGTTTATAAACTGCTGAAGCACTAAAGGTCCTGAAAGGTACCTACACCACTTCCTGAGCAGGGGCCTAGTTTATAAACTGCTGAAGCACTAAAGGTCCTGAAAGGTACCTACACCACTTCCTGAGCAGGGGCCTAGTTTATAAACTACTAAAGCACTAAAGGTCCTGAAAGGTACCTACACCACTTCCTGACGGGGGCCTCGTTTACTGAAGCACTAAAGGTCCTGAAAGATACCTACACCACTTCCTGACGGGGGCCTCGTTTACTGAAGCACTAAAGGTCCTGAAAGATCCCTACACCACTTCCTGACAGGGCCTCGTTCATAAAAGCTGCTGATTGTCAGAGTCGTAGTTTCTAGATTCAGTCATTCCAGGTTCCAGGAGTTTGAAGATGTTTTGTTCAGAGTTCGTCCATCTTGAGTCTTAAGCTCATGTCTCATGTCTCATGTCTCATGTCTCCTATGGAGACGGGGCTGAAATAGAAGATGCAGGATTCTAATCTGAGCAGTTTGACTTGAGTAGAAGTGAAATGTGTCTCAGTGATCCTAGTTTGTTGTTCTGGTTGATAATGGACTGGAGAACCAACATCTGGGTGAAGAACCAACATCTGGGTGAAGAACCAACATCTGGGTGAAGAAGAGCCGAGCTCAGCATTCTGTGATCTGACCAGTCAGGGATCGTAACTTCACTGGACATTAGAGACTTTAGTGTGTGTGTGTGTGTGTGTGTGTGTGTGTGTGTGTGTGTGTGTGTGTGTGTGTGTGTGTGTGTGTGTGTGTGTGTGTGTGTGTGTGTGTGTGTGTGTGTGTGTGTGTGTGTGTGTGTGTGTGTGTGTGTGTGTGTGTGTGTGTGTGTGTGTGTGTGTGGTTTTTATTGTGCCCTGATTCATCTCCTGAAGGTGGCGCACAGGGGAACAAACTGTCTACACACACACAGGCTAGAGCCAGAGGCCCCCTGGTGGGACCTGGACCAGAGGCCCCCTGGTGGGACCTGGACCAGAGGCCCCCTGGTGGGACCTGGACGTCAGACTAGAGCCAGAGGCCCCCTGGTGGGACCTGGACCAGAGGCCCCCTGGTGGGACCTGGACGTCAGACTAGAGCCAGAGGCCCCCTGGTGGGACCTGGACGTCAGACTAGAGCCAGAGGCCCCGGGGCCACAGACATGTTTGCAGCAGGTTCAGCTCCATGGTGACAGGTTGGGTGAGAAGAGGTTTCATGTAGGGAAGTATCCAGTGGGTCTACGGTGTCTTCAGCCCAAACAGCACCGGGGACACGTCCACATGTCCACAGGAAGCACTTTGATCTGCAACTAGAGATGGAGTCCTTTGATCTGAACCCCTCAAACAATAAAACAACTGAACACAAGAGTTTTCATTGTCGGGGAGGACGGAATTGAAAAGACACTGAATGTCCAGCATGTTGGGATGTCTCGGAGTCGTGGTGATGGAATATTGACGTCCTCTGTCCTCTGTCCTCTTTCAGAGCTGTTGCGCAGCCGTTGGAACCTGTGTGGTGGAAATCTAGCCTTCCAGCAAGGAGCTCGCGGCCTCAGCGGCACAACGTCTTTCATGTCAGAGACCGAGGACGCTTGCAGTCGTTTATGTCATCCCCTCTTTTCCAGACAGAAGATCCCGAAAAATCCCCAACCAAGATCCTTTAATCTTACTGCTAGCGCTAGCGTCCAGCCACAATGTCTCTCAACGTCAACCGCAGCGTGTCGGACCAGTTCTACCGCTACAAGATGCCAGGTCTGATCGCCAAGGTGAGACGCCTCGTCTGTCCCGCTGGACTCGTGTGTCTCTGTGTCTCGCCTTGTCTGTCCTGCTGGACATGGTCTCTGTGTGTCCTGCCTCATCTATCCTGCTGGACTCGTGTCTCTGTGTCGTGCCTTGTCTGTCCTGCTGGACTCTCAGCAGGACGCCCCCGTGACTCGTGTCTCTGTGTCCGTCCAGGTGGAGGGCAAAGGGAATGGAATCAAGACGGTCATTGTCAACATGAACGATGTTGCAAAGGCTCTGAACAGGCCTCCAACATGTGAGTCTCCAGCTGCACTTCTCTTTCATCTCTTTCATCTCATTCATTCTGCCACCAAACCTCCCTTTCCCGCGTCCAGTTGATCAATATAACTGCTACCCTGCAGTTCTATTGATCAGTTCTCCACAGCGCCCCCTGCGGGTAGCAGTCATATTGATCAGTTCTCCACAGCGCCCCCTGCGGGTAGCAGTCATATTGATCAGTTCTCCACAGCGCCCCCTGCGGGTAGCAGTCATATTGATCAGTTCTCCACAGCGCCCCCTGCGGGTAGCAGTCATATTGATCAGTTCTCCACAGCGCCCCCTGCAGGTAGCAGTCATATTGATCAGTTCTCCACAGCGCCCCCTGCGGGTAGCAGTCATATTGATCAGTTCTCCACAGCGCCCCCTGCGGGTAGCAGTCATATTGATCAGTTCTGCACAGCGCCCCCTGCGGGTAGCAGTCATATTGATCAGTTCTGCACAGCGCCCCCTGCGGGTAGCAGTCATATTGATCAGTTCTGCACAGCGCCTCCTGCGGGTAGCAGTCATATTGATCAGTTCTCCACAGCGCCCCCTGCGGGTAGCAGTCATATTGATCAGTTCTCCACAGCGCCCCCTGCGGGTAGCAGTCATATTGATCAGTTCTCCACAGCGCCCCCTGCGGGTAGCAGTCATATTGATCAGTTCTCCACAGCGCCCCCTGCGGGTAGCAGTTCTCCACAGCGCCCCCTGCAGGTAGCAGTTCTCCACAGCGCCCCCTGCAGGTAGCAGTTCTCCACAGCGCCCCCTGCAGGTAGCAGTTCTCCACAGCGCCCCCTGCAGGTAGCAGTTCTCCACAGCGCCCCCTGCAGGTAGCAGTTCTCCACAGCGCCCCCTGCAGGTAGCAGTTCTCCACAGCGCCCCCTGCAGGTAGCAGTCATTGACAGTACGACTCCCTGGACCTTATTGTCTCTTTAAAGGAAAGTAAAACTAAACTGTGGAAATAAAAGAAACTACAAAGTAAGGACTTTAGTTCTAAGAGCTGATGAGGTCACATGACTTGAAATGAGGGGGGTCACTGATTGGTCACGTCTGTCGCTGTTCAGTGTTTGTACTGAAGCTTCAGCTGCTCAAAGCCTCCTGGACGGTCCTAAAGACACGCGTCCTCTCTCGCGTCCTCTCTCGCGTCCTCTCTCGCGTCCTCTCTCGCGTCCTCTCTCGCGTCCTCTCTCGCGTCCTCTCTCGCGTCCTCTCTCGCGTCCTCTCTCGCGTCCTCTCACGTGTCCTCTCTCGTGTCCTCTGCAGACCCGACCAAGTTTTTTGGTTGTGAACTCGGCGCTCAGACTCAGTTTGATGCCAAAAATGACCGTTACATCGTCAACGGATCCCACGAGGCCAAGAAGCTGCAGGACATGCTGGACGGCTTCATCAGGAAGTTTGTGCTGTGTGCCGAGTGTGACAACCCTGAAACTGAGCTGGTGAGGTCCTGGGGGGGTCGGGGGGGGGGGGGGGGGGCTCTGGAGGGTTGCAGGTGTAGTGATGCCTTGCTCCTTGCTCTCCCTCAGCATGTCAATCCCAGGAAACAAACCATCGGCACTTCCTGTAAGGCCTGTGGGAACCGTGGCATGCTGGACACCAGACACAAGCTCTGCACCTTCATCCTCAAGAACCCACCAGGTGAGCCTCCACCCTAACCACAATTAACCCCTGGTCTCCTCCTCCACAACTATCCCCTCCTCCACCCTCCACAACTATCCCCTCCTCCACCCTCCACAACTAACCCCTGGTCTCCTCCTCCACCCTCCACAACTAACCCCTGGTCTCCTCCACCAGAGAGCAACGAGGGTGGATCCACATCTGCCAAGAAAGAGAAGGAGAAGAAGAACCGGAAGAAGGACAAGGAGAACGGCTCAGGCAGCGGCGAGGCCGGAACCCAGGACAACTTTGATGCTCCTCAGGCCGTGGTGCGTTCACTGTCCGGTACCCTGGTACCGTGGTGCATTCACTGTCCGGTACCGTGGTGCATTCACTGTCCGGTACCGTGGTGCATTCACTGTCCTGTACCGCGGTGCGTTCACTGTCCGGTACCGCGGTGCGTTCACTGTCCGGTACCCTGGTCCCGCGGTGCGTTCACTGTCCGGTACCGCGGTGCGTTCACTGTCCGGTACCCTGGTCCCGCGGTGCGTTCACTGTCCGGTACCCTGGTCCCGCGGTGCGTTCACTGTCCGGTACCCTGGTCCCGCGGTGCGTTCACTGTCCGGTGCCGCGGTGCATTCACATCCTGTACCCTGGTACCGGTACTGAGTCCAGCCAGTCCAGTTTGACCCTCATGAGGTGACTTGTGGTCCTGAAGCCTTGAGACCAGCTGAACCAGTTGTCTCTTGTCCAGGACGGAGACGACGAGGACGAGGACTGGGCGGAGGAGACGACGGAGGAGGCCCAGCGGAGGAGGATGGAGGAGATCAGTGACCACGCCAAGAACCTGACCCTCAGCGAGGACCTGGAGAAACCTCTGGAGGAGAGGGTCAACCTGTTCTACAGCTTCGTCAAGGTCTGGAACCTGGTCCTCCTGGGACCTGGTTCTCCTGGAGTCCCACTACACCTGTACTTAGTTACTGTGAAGTTAGTTACTGTTTCATGGACTCCTGTCCACCAAAGGTTCAGCATCAACAACTGTAGATCAGTTTAGGAACTGCAGGGTGAAGAACCTCTTGATGATGGAACGTGGTCTGAAGGTACCAACCAGGTTCTGCTGGTTCTGGTTCCGCAGCACAAGAAGGAGAGTGGAACCATCGACGCGGCCGACAAGGAGGTTCTGGCGGAGGCGGAGCGTCTGGACGTGAAGGCCATGGGCCCCCTGATCCTCAGTGAGCTGCTCTTCAACGAGAACATCCGGGACCAGATCAGGAAGTACAAGCGCCACTTCCTCCGGGTAAGACCCTGCTGTCTGGACCAGGACCAGCTCCGCTCACGGTTCTGGTTCTGGTTCCTCCGTCTGTGGACCAGGACCAGCTCCGCTCACGGTTCTGGTTGTGGTTCCTCCCCCCAGTTCTGCCACAACAACAAGAAGGCCCAGAAGTACCTCCTGGGGGGTCTGGAGTGTGTGGTGAAGCTGCACCAGGTCCAGCTGCTGCCCCGGGTGCCCATCCTCCTCAAAGACCTGTACGACGCAGACCTGCTGGAGGAGGACGTCATCTTCGCCTGGGCTGAGAAGGTAGGGCTGCTGTGGCAACGTGAAGGTCCTGGAAGGTACCACCGGGGCCTGCGGTGGCAACGTGAAGGTCCTGGAAGGTACCACCGGGGCCTGCGGTGGCAACGTGAAGGTCCTGGAAGGTACCACCGGGGCCTGCTGTGGCAACGTGAAGGTCCTGGAAGGTACCACCGGGGCCTGCGGTGGCAACGTGAAGGTCCTGGAAGGTACCACCGGGGCCTGCTGTGGCAACGTGAAGGTCCTGGAAGGTACCACCGGGGCCTGCGGTGGCAACGTGAAGGTCCTGGAAGGTACCACCGGGGCCTGCTGTGGCAACGTGAAGGTCCTGGAAGGTACCACCGGGGCCTTCACGTTGCCACAGCAGCCCTACCTTCTCAGACGGTGGCAACATGAAGGTCCCCCCCCCCATGGTGTCCCCCCTGTGAACAAGGTGTGTTGTCCCCTCAGGTGTCTAAGAAGTACGTCTCAAAGGAACTAGCCAAAGAGATCCACGCCAAGGCGGCTCCCTTTGTCAAATGGCTGAAGGAGGCGGAGGAGGAGAGCGAGGGCAGCGAGGAGGAGGAGGAGGAGGAGGAAGACGAGAACGTGGAGGTAGGGCGTGCCTCCCTACATCTGTGACTCGGGGAAATGAGTCTTTACTGCCACCAGTTCAAGAGCAGCTGATTTCACATCAAAGTATTTAAAGTGACGGTGGAGCTCTGATCCTCTGCCCCCCCCTGCAGGTGGTGTACTCGTCCTCCGCCCGCCAGCTCACAGTGGAAACTGTGAAACCCGACCCCCCCGGGAAGGACGAGGACGACATCGACATCGACGCCATCTGAGCCCCCGCCATGACGCCTGTTCTCCTGTTGTGGCTCCAACTCACGATGCCCCTCGTACTACCTGAATGTGCCCCCCCGCGCCCTCTCAGAACCCCCCACCCCCCCCCGCTCCCTCTCTGGCCCCTCCCACTCCCTGTGAAGCCCCTCCCTCCTCTGCTTTGTAGCATGACCTAGCATAGCGCTTTCTGGCTGCACATTAACTGAGTGAAGCTTTGATCTCTGCTCTTTGATCATCCTGACTCACATGGTTTCTTTTGTTTGGTTCCAGTATTTTCCAGCCAATAAAGAATGTTTTGTTGACCACAACATGAGAACCACGGAACGTTTCTCCACGGCTCTTCTTTGGGGTTTTGACATTTGATATGCAGGTTAAATGTAAAGATGTATTCAATCAAACCTTTAACATTTGTTGCCTAACTGGAAAAATGCTTCAATTCTAAACTAGAATTTTTTGTATTTCTAGTGATGACCTGGTTACAATTAAGTCATTTGACCTTAACTATTCTATTTCTGATCAAATACTAGTGTAAGTCTGAATAATGGAGCAGTTTAACTAGTTCTTGAAGGAAAACTACTAAGAATCACAAATAAACCTCAGTTTGACCAATTACATTAAATGACTACATTTATTTGACAATAACTGCAGTTTCAATAAACTTGTACTACAAACATGAAATCAAATTCAACAATCAAGACAAGTTGAGATTAAAAGGAGGTGTTTAAGAGTATATATATATATATATATATATATATATATATATATATGTTGAGAAGGAACATCCGGTCTTCCTGTGTGAAGGTTCGGATTAACAAATAAATAAAAATTCAGTTGAACAAAATGTTCAACGTTTAAACCTCAGATTGAATTTTGGATTTTTAATGGTCAAACGATGTTTTCCTGCTCAGTGTCCTCTTCATGGACAAACACTATTCTACTGTTTTATATCTATGGTCCCCTGCCCTCCTGTCCCCTATTCTCCTGTCACAATGTCCCCCTGCCCTCCTGTCCCCTATTCTCCTGTCACAATGTCCCCCTGCCCTCCTGTCCCCTATTCTCCTGTCATAATGTCCCCCTGCCCTCCTGTCCCCTATTCTCCTGTCACAATGTCCCCCTGCCCTCCTGTCCCCTATTCTCCTGTCACAATGTCCCCCTGCCCTCATGTCCCGATGTCCTCTTGGCCCCCTGCCCTGCTGTCCCCTATTCTCCTGTCATAATGTCCCCCATTCTGTCATAATGTCCCCCTGCTCTCCTGTCATAATGTCCCCCTGCCCTCATGTCCCCTATTCTGTCATAATGTCCCCCTATTCTCCTGCCCCGATGTCCTCTTGGCCCCCTGCCCTGCTGTCCCCTCTTCTCCTGTCATAATGTCCCCCTGCCCTGCTGTCCCCTCTTCTCCTGTCATAATGTCCCCCTATTCTTCTGCCCTCCTGTCCCGATGTCCTCTTGGCCCCCTGCCCTGCTGTCCCCTCTTCTCCTGTCATAATGTCCCCCTGCCCTGCTGTCCCCTCTTCTCCTGTCATAATGTCCCCCTATTCTTCTGCCCTCCTGTCCCGATGTCCTCTTGGCCCCCTGCCCTGCTGTCCCCTATTCTCCTGTCACAATGTCCCCCTGCCCTCATGTCCCCCTATTCTCCCGTCATAATGTCCCCTGTCATCATGTCCCCTGTCCTCCTGTCCCCCTGCCCTCTCCTCTGTCCTCCAGTGTCCTCACGTCCTCCAGAATGCTGTCTTCAGGGCCCGTCGGAAACACGAGTTTCATTTAGAACCATAAGTTGTTCCTCAAAATCTCATCTTCAAAAAAGGCAGTTTATTTTTCAGTTTATTTCTAAAATGTAAAAAGTACTAATCCGCACCCGTCGGGGGACACTGGAGGACGTCGTCACCACAGGTTGTCTTACCGCCATAAAGAAGCAAACGTTACATTAAGATGGATGTAAACAACAACAATAATGTTGTTGCGCTTTCTGTTTCTTTTTCAAGCTGTGGTAAAGAAACACATTTTAAATAAGAGACATTGAAATGAGTTTCAAATCACAATAAATCTGCTTTCAGATTCAATTCCAGGCAAACTGAATTTCCTGTTTTGCAAGTTTTGCTAATTTTTGTGTGATTCGAGTCTTGTTTTTTTATTGTGGTGGAGTTTTGTGGTTTAATCAAATATGAAGTGGTTCAGTGTGAAGTTTGCTCTTCCTGAGCCTCGGGGGTTGAATTGATTCTGTTTTTAACGCTTTAGAACTTTGACTCAAATGAAAAACAACATCAACAGCTGCAGAGGAGACATAAAGAACATCCGGATTTCAAAGTGAAAGCCTGTAACTAGCAGGAAAAGCTATAGATACTTTATTGTGTATGGATCTCACAAGTCTTTGCCTGGAGTTTAGTTCAAACTTAGTCTCATTGATTAAGATCGTGATTCATCTAATTGGGGGATTTTTGCCATGAAACCAGGAACGAGCCAGGAAAAGCGGCTTTTCCGACTTCCTGCCGAGAGTCGCGTTTTGTCCGAGCCCGGCAGCGGTCCGTGAACGCAGCCTAATCCAGCCCGGCCGCTGAGTAGCCATTTTGGTCCCACCTAGAGGAGACGAGCCGCTTCGCTTCGGGCCGCCGGAGGTGGAAGACATCGAGCCGAGGGAGACTTCCTCCGCCGCCCAGACCCGCTGACCCGCCCCCACTAACACCCGCCGGGCGCCGCGGCTCGTCTGCAGGCGGCCGGGCTCCGGGACGGCGGGCAGAAGGCGGCAGAAGGAGCGGCAGCCCCGGGAGCCTGGTGGAGCCCGACAGCGCCTCAGTTGAGTTCAGGGACTCCGAAAGCCGAGCGGACAGACGGACTCCGGCTCCAGCGCAGGCCGGGGACCTGGTCCAGCACAGGCCGGGGACCTGGTCCAGCACAGGCCGGGACTCTGCCTCGGAGGTTCAGTGAACGAGGACCCCCTCCGGGTTTTGGTTAGTTTCTCGGTGCGGAACCGTTGTGGTCGGTCCAACACGTCCGGTCCGTGTCGACCCATGCTCACACGGCCCCCCCGGAGCGAGCAGCAAAGCGGGGCGACGATCCCACTGGGCGGGTTTCTGCAGGACAAATACAAACATGTCGACGAAAACTCCTTTACCGACGGTCAACGAGAAGGCGACGGAGAGCGTACGTATTCCGGCGACGCTCGAATTTCCCAAGGCTCCTGAACGCACCACATCCCAGTTTAGAACGGCTTCTCTTTACTGTACTGTACTTTACTGTACTTTACTGTACTGTACTGTACTTTACTGTACTGTACTGTACTTTACTGTACTGTACTTTACTGTACTGTACTGTACTGTACTTTACTGTACTGTACTGTACTGTACTGTACTGTACTGTACTTTACTGTACTGTACTGTGCTGTACTGTACTTTGCTGTACTGTACTGTACTTTACTTTACTGTACTGTACTTTACTGTACTTTACTTTACTTTACTTTGCTGTACTTTGCTGGTAGTGTATAGAAGCGACTAGTTTCGCCCCGTGAGGCTTCACTTTGTCCAGTAAAGCAGCAGATCGTCTCCGCCTGCAGCTTCCTGGACCAGCTGATGGTGGTTCGGGGGGGCTGGGGTGTTGGGGGGTATCTGGGGGTGTTGGGGGTTATCTGGGGTATCTGGGGGTGTTTGGGGTATCTGGGGGTGTTTGGGGTATCTGGGGGTGTTTGGGGTATCTGGGGGGTGTTTGGGGTATCTAGGGTGTTTGGGGTATCTGGGGGTGTTTGGGGTATCTGGGGGTGTTTGGGGTATCTAGGGTGTTTGGGGTATCTGGGGGGTGTTTGGGGTATCTAGGGGTGTTTGGGGTATCTGGGGGGTGTTTGGGGTATCTGGGGGTGTTTGGGGTATCTGGGGGTGTTTGGGGTATCTGGGGGTGTTTGGGGTATCTGGGGGGTGTTTGGGGTATCTGGGGGTGTTTGGGGTATCTGGGGGTGTTTGGGGTATCTAGGGGTGTTTGGGGTATCTGGGGGTGTTTGGGGTATCTAGGGGTGTTTGGGGTATCTGGGGGTGTTTGATCTCCTGTTGTCAAGGTAACGGCAGCCTCAGTGCTTCCGGTGCAGACTTTCAACAGTTTGAATGAAAAGTAGTTTTTTTTATATGAAACAAGTTTCGACAGTAAAATGAAAGCGAGCAGTGATCCAGTGATCCAGTGATCCAGTGATCCAGTGATCCAGCAGCCGGACCAAGAAACTGACACAAACAATGTACACACATCAAATGATTCACTTTGTAACCAATATTGTATCAATGTTCATCATCTGTTTGAAATATTTCTAGAAAAAATGAACAAATCTTAAAAATGACAAATAGCTAAAAGTGAGTCTGGTTAGTGGAGCCTGGTTAGTGAGGCCTGGTTAGTGAGGCCTGGTTAGTGAGGCCTGGTTAGTGGCGCCTGGTTAGTGACGCCTGGTTAGTGGAGCCGGGTTAGTGGGGCCTGGTTAGTGGAGTCTGGTTAGTGGAGCCTGGTTAGTGGGGTCTGGTTAGTGGGGTCTGGTTAGTGGAGCCTGGTTAGTGGAGCCTGGTTAGTGGAGTCTGGTTAGTGGGGTCTGGTTAGTGGAGCCTGGTTAGTAAGGTCTGGTTAGTGGAGCCTGGTTAGTGGAGTCTGGTTAGTGAGGTCTGGTTAGTGGAGCCTGGTTAGTAAGGTCTGGTTAGTGGAGCCTGGTTAGTGGAGTCTGGTTAGTGGAGTCTGGTTAGTGGCGCCTGGTTAGTGACGCCTGGTTAGTGGCGCCTGGTTAGTGGCGCCTGGTTAGTGGAGTCTGGTTAGTGAGGTCTGGTTAGTGGGGTCTGGTTAGTGGGGCCTGGTTAGTGGGGCCTGGTTAGTGGAGTCTGGTTAGTGGGGTCTGGTTAGTGGGGTCTGGTTAGTGGGGCCTGGTTAGTGGCGCCTGGTTAGTGGGGCCTGGTTAGTGGGGCCTGGTTAGTGGGGCCTGGTTAGTGGCGCCTGGTTAGTGGCGCCTGGTTAGTGGAGTCTGGTTAGTGGGGCCTGGTTAGTGGAGTCTGGTTAGTGGGGCCTGGTTAGTGGGGCCTGGTTAGTGGAGTCTGGTTAGTGACGCCTGGTTAGTGGCGCCTGGTTAGTGGAGTCTGGTTAGTGGGGCCTGGTTAGTGGGGCCTGGTTAGTGGGGCCTGGTTAGTGGGGCCTGGTTAGTGACGCCTGGTTAGTGGCGCCTGGTTAGTGGCGCCTGGTTAGTGGCGCCTGGTTAGTGGAGTCTGGTTAGTGGGGCCTGGTTAGTGGCGCCTGGTTAGTGGAGTCTGGTCAGTGGAGTCTGGTTAGTGAGGCCTGGTCAGTGAGGCCTGGTTAGTGAGGCCTGGTCAGTAGCGCTCCAGGACTCGGTTAATGAAGCGGCCTAGCGGTCGATAGCGGGACGGTCGGGTTACAGGAGAATAAATAACAGAGGCGTTGAACCTGCAGCACCAGAGACCAAATCAATCAACCCTTCAAATCACGTGGGAAATCGAGTGACTGTTCAACATGCGCCGCCCCTGAATGTGTGTTATTACAGTTTGTCTGCGCCGCCCCTGAATGTGTGTTATTACAGTGTGTCTGCGCCGCCCCTGAATGTGTGTTATTACAGTGTGTCTGCGCCGCCCCTGAATGCGTGTTATTACAGTTTGTCTGCGCCGCCCCTGAATGTGTGTTATTACAGTTTGTCTGCGCCGCCCCTGAATGTGTGTTATTACAGTTTGTCTGCGCCGCCCCTGAATGTGTGTTATTACAGTTTGTCTGCGCCGCCCCTGAATGTGTGTTATTACAGTTTGTCTGCGCCGCCCCTGAATGTGTGTTATTACAGTTTGTCTGCGCCGCCCCTGAATGTGTGTTATTACAGTTTGTCTGCGCCGCCCCTGAATGTGTGTTATTACAGTTTGTCTGCGCCGCCCCTGAATGTGTGTTATTACAGTTTGTCTGCGCCGCCCCTGAATGTGTGTTATTACAGTTTGTCTGCGCCGCCCCTGAATGTGTGTTATTACAGTTTGTCTGCGCCGCCCCTGAATGTGTGTTATTACAGTTTGTCTGCGCCGCCCCTGAATGTGTGTTATTACAGTTTGTCTGCGCCGCCCCTGAATGTGTGTTATTACAGTTTGTCTGTGCAATGACCTAAAAAATGACCTAAAAATAATCAAATATCATAGAAATTCTCCTCAAATGAACAAAGTCACTGGATCAGTCTTGTAATACCAGTTTCTACCACTTGATGGTTCCTTGAGTCACTGAAAGGCTTCAAATCCAAACTGATCCAAAAGTTGTTCTAGTTTTCATTGTGCCAGATCTCCAGTCCCCCAGTCCTCCAGTCCCTCCATGGGGGACTGGAGGACTGGAGGACTGGAGGTCTGGGGGACTGGAGGGCTGGACGGACCACGGTGTCAGTAGCAGACGATCTTTCCACTTCCTGTTGAGCTGCAACGTGTTTGAAGACACTGGAACCTCTGCTGACGGAGAACCGTTGTTCTCTGTGGTGGATCAGGAGGCGTCACATGACTCGTCACATGACTCGGCACATGACTCGGCAGCTCGGACACCACGTCCCCTGTCTGTCTCTGCAGCACTCGTCCCACACTAATGGACACCACGTCCCCTGTCTGTCTCTGCAGCACTCGTCCCACACTAATGGACACCACGTCCCCTGTCTGTCTCTGCAGCACTCGTCCCACACTAATGGACACCACGTCCTCTGTCTGTCTCTGCAGCACTCGTCCCACACTAATGGACACCACGTCCCCTGTGTGTCTCTGCAGCACTCGTCCCACACTAATGGACACCACATCCCCTGTCTGTCTCTGCAGCACTCGTCCCACATTAATGGACACCACGTCCCCTGTCTGTCTCTGCAGCAGTCGTCCCACACTAATGGACACCACGTCCCCTGT
>NW_027661907.1:132200-187200 GCF_963422515.1 Blennius ocellaris | reverse complement strand
TACTGCTGCTCTGGGGGGAAGATGCTCTATAGTCTGGGTTAGAGGAGGAAGATGCTCTATAGTCTGGGTTAGAGGAGGAAGATGCTCTATAGTCTGGATTAGAGGAGGAAGATGCTCTATAGTCTGGATTAGAGGAGGAAGATGCTCTATAGTCTGGGTTAGAGGAGGAAGATGCTCTATAGTCTGGGTTAGAGGAGGAAGATGCTCTATAGTCTGGGTTAGAGGAGGAAGATGCTCTATAGTCTGGATTAGAGGAGGAAGATGCTCTATAGTCTGGATTAGAGGAGGAAGATGCTCTATAGTCTGGATTAGAGGAGGAAGATGCTCTATAGTCTGGATTAGAGGAGGAAGATGCTCTATAGTCTGGATTAGAGGAGGAAGATGCTCCATAATCTGATGTTAAATCAAACGGCTCAGAAACAGAAACTCGTCACTATTTCGATGCAGAAATGGTCACGAATTAATCCTCCAGTGAACATGTTTCGTGAACTGGTAATAGTGAACTGGTAATGGTGAACTGGTAATGGTGAACTGGTAATAGTGAACTGCTAATAGTGAACCGGTGACGGTGAACCGGTAATGGTGAACTTGTAATGGTGAAATGGTAATGTGAACTGGTAATGGTGAACCGGTGACGGTGAACCGGTAATGGTGAACTTGTAATGGTGAAATGGTAATGTGAACTGGTAATGGTGAACTGCTAATAGTGAATCTGTGACGGTGAACTGGTAATGGCGAACTTGTAATGGTGAAATGGTAATGGGGAACTGGTAATGGTGAAATGGTAATGTGAACTGGTAATAGTGAACTAGTAATGGTGAAATGGTAATGTGAACTTGCAATGGTGAACTGGTAATAGTGAAATGGCAATGGTGAACTGGTAATAGTGAACTGGTAATGGGGAACTGGTAACGGTGAAATGGTAATGGGGAACTGGTAACGGTGAAATGGTAATGTGAACTGGTAATGGTGAACTGGTAATAGTGAACTGCTAATAGTGAACCGGTGACGGTGAACTGGTAATGGTGAACTTGTAATGGTGAACTGGTAATAGTGAACTGCTAATAGTGAACTGGTGACGGTGAACTGGTAATGGTGAACTGGCAATGGTTAAATGGTAATGTGAACTGGTAATAGTGAACTAGTAATGGTGAAATGGTAATGTGAACTTGTAATAGTGAACTAGTAATGGTGAAATGGTAATGTGAACTTGTAATAGTGAACTAGTAATAGTGAAATGGCAATGGTGAACTGGTAATGGTGAAATGGTGAACTGGTAATAGTTAGCCGGTGATGGTGAACTGGTAATGGTGATATGGTAATGTGAACTGGTAATGTGAACTGGTAATAGTGAACTGGTAATAGTGAACTGGTAATAGTGAACTGGTAACTGATGCCTTTGTGTCGACAGGAGGCAGAACAGATTCATGATAACCTTCAACATGTGTAACCCTAACTAACCCTTTAACTAACTAACCCTTTAACATGTTGAACCCTAACCTAACTAACTAACCCTTTAACCCTAATTAACCCTTTAACTCTAACTAACCCTTTAACCCTAATTAACCCTTTAACTCTATCTGACCCTTTAACATATTTAACTCTAACTAGCCAGTGGAAGTGCAGCTGATGATCTTTTTCTGATCTGAGAAATGTTTTCCAGAGAAAGTTACTTTAACTCAGGAGTATCCTCTGACCTCTGCTTGCCGTGTTTCTCTTTCTACTTCCTCCAACTTTCACAATAAAGCTCGTTGGCTTTGCAGCCTTTGAGTAGTTTCAGAGTTGTTCAGTTTCTCAGGCCTCCAGCAGGTTTAGCCCCGCCCCCTCGGGTTTAGCCACGCCCCCCCTGTGTTGAGTCCTTCCTGTGTGTGTCACCACATCCTTCCTCCCTGCATGGCGACACGTCTAACCTGCGGTTCTGCTGCAGATCGTCTCTGCGGTGCAGTACTGCCACCAGAAGCACATCGTCCACCGAGACCTCAAGGTGAGTCCAGCAGGCGGCTGCACAAACAAACAAACAAACAAACACCTCAGCAGCTTCAGCTGCAGGAACTACCAACAAGCACCTGCTGCTGTTTGGATGAAATGAGATGAAAGAGTGAAGGAGAAGATCAGAAGAAGCACTTTATTGGCCAGATGTTTCACATCAGCAATGAAGGAAACATGAAAGAGTGACGTTTACCTCCAACTCTTCATTCCACATCGGAAGAGGAAATACAGTTAATACAAGACTGCTGGGTTCAGGTGCAGCGCCACCTGGTGGAGCAGGAGGTCTGGGGTTCAATGATGGAGGAGGGCGGATCCTCCTGGAATCTCCAGGATCCTCCTGGAATCTCCAGGCCTAATTATTCACAGATTTCTAGAGATGCGAGATGAAAAATAGAATTTCTGGTTTAATAAAGAAGAAATAAAGAATAAAAATCAATCAACAGTCGGCAACCAGCCATTCAGGACAGGAAGTGGTTCCACCTTCAGAGGAACTGGTGGAACCGCTTCCTGTGAAATGGTTCCACCAGTTCACAGGAAGACATGATCTCAGCTCTTCTGAGGATAAAGAACAGTAGTTGCAGGAGGAGATAAAGAACAGTAGTTGCAGGAGGAGATAAAGAACAGTAGTTGCAGGCGTTGGCCACCAGGAGGAGATAAAGAACAGTAGTTGCAGGAGGAGATAAAGAACAGTAGTTGCAGGAGGAGATAAAGAATAGTAGTTGCAGGCGTTGGCCACCAGGAGGAGATAAAGAACAGTAGTTGCAGGAGGAGATAAAGAACAGTAGTTGCAGGAGGAGATAAAGAACAGTAGTTGCAGGAGGAGATAAAGAACAGTAGTTGCAGGAGGAGATAAAGAACAGTAGTTGCAGGAGGAGATAAAGAACAGTAGTTGCAGGAGGAGATAAAGAACAGTAGTTGCAGGAGGAGATAAAGAATAGTAGTTGCAGGCGTTGGCCACCAGGAGGAGATAAAGAACAGTAGTTGCAGGAGGAGATAAAGAACAGTAGTTGCAGGAGGAGATAAAGAACAGTAGTTGCAGGAGGAGATAAAGAACAGTAGTTGCAGGCGTTGGCCACCAGGAGGAGATAAAGAACAGTAGTTGCAGGAGGAGATAAAGAACAGTAGTTGCAGGAGGAGATAAAGAATAGTAGTTGCAGGCGTTGGCCACCAGGAGGAGATAAAGAACAGTAGTTGCAGGAGGAGATAAAGAACAGTAGTTGCAGGAGGAGATAAAGAACAGTAGTTGCAGGAGGAGATAAAGAACAGTAGTTGCAGGAGGAGATAAAGAACAGTAGTTGCAGGAGGAGATAAAGAACAGTAGTTGCAGGAGGAGATAAAGAACAGTAGTTGCAGGAGGAGATAAAGAATAGTAGTTGCAGGCGTTGGCCACCAGGAGGAGATAAAGAACAGTAGTTGCAGGAGGAGATAAAGAACAGTAGTTGCAGGCGTTGGCCACCAGGAGGAGATAAAGAACAGTAGTTGCAGGAGGAGATAAAGAACAGTAGTTGCAGGCGTTGGCCACCAGGAGGAGATAAAGAACAGTAGTTGCAGGAGGAGATAAAGAACAGTAGTTGCAGGAGGAGATAAAGAACAGTAGTTGCAGGAGGAGATAAAGAACAGTAGTTGCAGGAGGAGATAAAGAATAGTAGTTGCAGGCGTTGGCCACCAGGAGGAGATAAAGAACAGTAGTTGCAGGAGGAGATAAAGAACAGTAGTTGCAGGCGTTGGCCACCAGGAGGAGATAAAGAACAGTAGTTGCAGGAGGAGATAAAGAACAGTAGTTGCAGGCGTTGGCCACCAGGAGGAGATAAAGAACAGTAGTTGCAGGCGTTGGCCACCAGGAGGAGATAAAGAACAGTAGTTGCAGGAGGAGATAAAGAACAGTAGTTGCAGGCGTTGGCCACCAGGAGGAGATAAAGAACAGTAGTTGCAGGCGTTGGCCACCAGGAGGAGATAAAGAACAGTGGTTGCAGGAGGAGATAAAGAACAGTAGTTGCAGGAGGAGATAAAGAACAGTAGTTGCAGGAGGAGATAAAGAATAGTAGTTGCAGGCGTTGGCCACCAGGAGGAGATAAAGAACAGCAGTTACAGGAGGAGATAAAGAACAGTAGTTGCAGGAGGAGATAAAGAACAGTGGTTACAGGAGGAGATAAAGAACAGTAGTTGCAGGAGGAGATAAAGAATAGTAGTTGCAGGCGTTGGCCACCAGGAGGAGATAAAGAACAGCAGTTACAGGAGGAGATAAAGAACAGTAGTTGCAGGAGGAGATAAAGAACAGTGGTTGCAGGAGGAGATAAAGAACAGTGGTTACAGGAGGAGATAAAGAACAGTGGTTGCAGGCGTTGGCCACCAGGAGGAGATAAAGAACAGTGGTTGCAGGAGGAGATAAAGAACAGTAGTTGCAGGAGGAGATAAAGAACAGCAGTTACAGGAGGAGATAAAGAGCAGTAGTTGCAGGCGTTGGCCACCAGGAGGAGATAAAGAACAGTAGTTGCAGGCGTTGGCCACCAGGAGGAGATAAAGAACAGTGGTTGCAGGAGGAGATAAAGAACAGTAGTTGCAGGAGGAGATAAAGAACAGTAGTTGCAGGAGGAGATAAAGAATAGTAGTTGCAGGCGTTGGCCACCAGGAGGAGATAAAGAACAGCAGTTACAGGAGGAGATAAAGAACAGTAGTTGCAGGAGGAGATAAAGAACAGTAGTTGCAGGAGGAGATAAAGAACAGTAGTTGCAGGAGGAGATAAAGAACAGTAGTTGCAGGAGGAGATAAAGAACAGTAGTTGCAGGAGGAGATAAAGAACAGTGGTTGCAGGAGGAGATAAAGAACAGTGGTTACAGGAGGAGATAAAGAACAGTGGTTGCAGGCGTTGGCCACCAGGAGGAGATAAAGAACAGTAGTTGCAGGAGGAGATAAAGAACAGTAGTTGCAGGCGTTGGCCACCAGGAGGAGATAAAGAACAGTGGTTGCAGGAGGAGATAAAGAACAGTAGTTGCAGGAGGAGATAAAGAACAGTAGTTGCAGGAGGAGATAAAGAATAGTAGTTGCAGGCGTTGGCCACCAGGAGGAGATAAAGAACAGTAGTTGCAGGAGGAGATAAAGAACAGTAGTTGCAGGCGTTGGCCACCAGGAGGAGATAAAGAACAGTAGTTGCAGGAGGAGATAAAGAACAGTAGTTGCAGGAGGAGATAAAGAACAGTGGTTGCAGGAGGAGATAAAGAACAGTGGTTGCAGGAGGAGATAAAGAACAGTGGTTGCAGGCGTTGGCCACCAGGAGGAGATAAAGAACAGTAGTTGCAGGAGGAGATAAAGAACAGTAGTTGCAGGAGGAGATAAAGAACAGTAGTTGCAGGAGGAGATAAAGAATAGTAGTTGCAGGCGTTGGCCACCAGGAGGAGATAAAGAACAGTAGTTGCAGGAGGAGATAAAGAACAGTAGTTGCAGGCGTTGGCCACCAGGAGGAGATAAAGAACAGTAGTTGCAGGAGGAGATAAAGAACAGTAGTTGCAGGAGGAGATAAAGAACAGTGGTTGCAGGAGGAGATAAAGAACAGTGGTTGCAGGAGGAGATAAAGAACAGTGGTTGCAGGCGTTGGCCACCAGGAGGAGATAAAGAACAGTAGTTGCAGGAGGAGATAAAGAACAGTAGTTGCAGGAGGAGATAAAGAACAGTAGTTGCAGGCGTTGGCCACCAGGAGGAGATAAAGAACAGTGGTTGCAGGAGGAGATAAAGAGCAGTAGTTGCAGGCATTGGCCACCAGGAGGAGATAAAGAACAGTAGTTGCAGGAGGAGATAAAGAACAGTAGTTGCAGGCGTTGGCCACCAGGAGGAGATAAAGAACAATAGTTGCAGGAGGAGATAAAGAACAGTAGTTGCAGGAGGAGATAAAGAACAGTAGTTGCAGGAGGAGATAAAGAACAGTGGTTGCAGGAGGAGATAAAGAACATTGGTTGCAGGAGGAGATAAAGAACAGTGGTTGCAGGAGGAGATAAAGAACAGTAGTTGCAGGAGGAGATAAAGAACAGTAGTTGCAGGAGGAGATAAAGAACAGTGGTTGCAGGAGAAGATAAAGAACAGTGGTTGCAGGAGGAGATAAAGAACAGTGGTTGCAGGAGGAGATAAAGAACAGTAGTTGCAGGAGGAGATAAAGAACAGTAGTTGCAGGAGGAGATAAAGAACAGTAGTTGCAGGAGGAGATAAAGAACAGTAGTTGCAGGCGTTGGCCACCAGGAGGAGATAAAGAACAGTGGTTGCAGGAGGAGATAAAGAACAGTGGTTGCAGGAGGAGATAAAGAACAGTAGTTGCAGGAGGAGATAAAGAACAGTAGTTGCAGGAGGAGATAAAGAACAGTAGTTGCAGGAGGAGATAAAGAACAGTGGTTGCAGGAGGAGATAAAGAACAGTAGTTGCAGGAGGAGATAAAGAACAGTAGTTGCAGGAGGAGATAAAGAACAGTGGTTGCAGGAGGAGATAAAGAACAGCAGTTACAGGAGGAGATAAAGAACAGTGGTTGCAGGAGGAGATAAAGAACAGCAGTTACAGGAGGAGATAAAGAGCAGCAGTTGCAGGCGTTGGCCACCAGGAGGAGATAAAGAGCAGTAGTTGCAGGCGTTGGCCACCAGGAGGAGATAAAGAACAGTAGTTGCAGGCGTTGGCCACCAGGAGGAGATAAAGAGCAGTAGTTGCAGGCGTTGGCCACCAGGAGGAGATAAAGAGCAGTAGTTGCAGGCGTTGGCCACCAGGAGGAGATAAAGAACAGTAGTTGCAGGCGTTGGCCACCAGGAGGAGATAAAGAACAGTAGTTGCAGGAGGAGATAAAGAGCAGCAGTTGCAGGCGTTGGCCACCAGGAGGAGATAAAGAGCAGCAGTTGCAGGAGGAGATAAAGAACAGTAGTTGCAGGAGGAGATAAAGAACAGTAGTTGCAGGAGGAGATAAAGAACAGTGGTTGCAGGAGGAGATAAAGAACAGTAGTTGCAGGCGTTGGCCACCAGGAGGAGATAAAGAACAGTAGTTGCAGGAGGAGATAAAGAACAGTAGTTGCAGGCGTTGGCCACCAGGAGGAGATAAAGAACAGTGGTTGCAGGAGGAGATAAAGAACAGTGGTTGCAGGAGGAGATAAAGAACAGTAGTTGCAGGAGGAGATAAAGAGCAGTGGTTGCAGGCGTTGGCCACCAGGAGGAGATAAAGAGCAGTAGTTGCAGGCGTTGGCCACCAGGAGGAGATAAAGAGCAGTAGTTGCAGGCGTTGGCCACCAGGAGGAGATAAAGAGCAGCAGTTGCAGGAGGAGATAAAGAACAGTAGTTGCAGGAGGAGATAAAGAACAGTAGTTGCAGGCGTTGGCCACCAGGAGGAGATAAAGAACAGTAGTTGCAGGAGGAGATAAAGAACAGTAGTTGCAGGCGTTGGCCACCAGGAGGAGATAAAGAACAGTGGTTGCAGGAGGAGATAAAGAACAGTGGTTGCAGGAGGAGATAAAGAACAGTAGTTGCAGGAGGAGATAAAGAACAGTAGTTGCAGGGGGAGATAAAGAACAGTAGTTGCAGGAGGAGATAAAGAACAGTGGTTGCAGGAGGAGATAAAGAACAGTAGTTGCAGGAGGAGATAAAGAACAGTAGTTGCAGGAGGAGATAAAGAACAGTGGTTGCAGGAGGAGATAAAGAACAGCAGTTACAGGAGGAGATAAAGAACAGTGGTTGCAGGAGGAGATAAAGAACAGCAGTTACAGGAGGAGATAAAGAACAGCAGTTACAGGAGGAGATAAAGAACAGTGGTTGCAGGAGGAGATAAAGAACAGCAGTTACAGGAGGAGATAAAGAGCAGTAGTTGCAGGCGTTGGCCACCAGGAGGAGATAAAGAGCAGTAGTTGCAGGCGTTGGCCACCAGGAGGAGATAAAGAACAGTAGTTGCAGGCGTTGGCCACCAGGAGGAGATAAAGAGCAGTAGTTGCAGGCGTTGGCCACCAGGAGGAGATAAAGAGCAGCAGTTGCAGGCGTTGGCCACCAGGAGGAGATAAAGAACAGTAGTTGCAGGCGTTGGCCACCAGGAGGAGATAAAGAACAGTAGTTGCAGGCGTTGGCCACCAGGAGGAGATAAAGAGCAGTAGTTGCAGGCGTTGGCCACCAGGAGGAGATAAAGAGCAGTAGTTGCAGGCGTTGGCCACCAGGAGGAGATAAAGAGCAGGAGTTGCAGGCGTTGGCCACCAGGAGGAGATAAAGAACAGTAGTTGCAGGCGTTGGCCACCAGGAGGAGATAAAGAGCAGCAGTTGCAGGCGTTGGCCACCAGGAGGAGATAAAGAGCAGTAGTTGCAGGCGTTGGCCACCAGGAGGAGATAAAGAGCAGCAGTTGCAGGCGTTGGCCACCAGGAGGAGATAAAGAACAGTAGTTGCAGGCGTTGGCCACCAGGAGGAGATAAAGAGCAGCAGTTGCAGGCGTTGGCCACCAGGAGGAGATAAAGAGCAGTAGTTGCAGGCGTTGGCCACCAGGAGGAGATAAAGAGCAGCAGTTGCAGGCGTTGGCCACCAGGAGGAGATAAAGAGCAGCAGTTGCAGGCGTTGGCCACCAGGAGGAGATAAAGAGCAGTAGTTGCAGGCGTTGGCCACCAGGAGGAGATAAAGAGCAGTAGTTGCAGGCGTTGGCCACCAGGAGGAGATAAAGAGCAGCGGTTGCAGGCGTTGGCCACCAGGAGGCGACCTGCAGTCAGCAGTGTTTGTCCTGCAGGCGGAGAACCTGCTGCTCGACGCCGACATGAACATCAAGATCGCCGACTTCGGCTTCAGCAACGAGTTCACGCTGGGGAACAAGCTGGACACGTTCTGCGGATCGCCGCCTTACGCCGCGCCGGAGCTCTTCCAGGGGAAGAAGTACGACGGCCCCGAGGTCGACGTATGGAGTCTGGGCGTCATACTCTACACCCTGGTCAGCGGATCGCTGCCCTTCGACGGACAGAACCTCAAGGTGGGACCGGAGGCGGGGGGGGGGGGGGGTGGTTCTGGTTCCTCATGTCTGACAGCTCTTCCTCCTCCTCCTCCTCCTCCACTTCCTCCTCCTCTTCCTCCACCCCTCCTCTTCCTCTTGCTCCTCCTCTTCCTCCACCCCTCCTCTTCCTCTTCCTCCTCCTCCACCTCCACCCCCTCCTCCTCCTCTTCCTCCACCCCTCCACTTCCTCTTCCTCCTCCTCCACTTCCTCCACCCCTCCTCTTCCTCTTCCTCCTCCTCTTCCTCCACCCCTCCTCTTCCTCTTCCTCCTCCTCCACCTCCACCCCCTCCTCCTCCTCTTCCTCCACCCCTCTTCCTCTTCCTCTTCCTCCTCCTCTTCCTCCACCCCTCCACTTCCTCTTCCTCCTCCTCCACTTCCTCCACCCCTCCTCTTCCTCTTCCTCCTCCTCTTCCTCCACCCCTCTTCCTCTTCCTCTTCCTCCTCCTCCACCTCCACCCCCTCCTCCTCCTCTTCCTCTTCCTCCTCCTCCTCCTCCTCCTCCACCCTGCAGGAGCTGCGGGAGCGGGTTCTCCGGGGGAAGTACCGGATCCCCTTCTACATGTCCACCGACTGCGAGAACCTCCTGAAACGCTTCCTGGTGCTCAACCCGACCAAGCGGGGGACACTCGAGGTGAGGGAGGACGCAGACAACGTAAATATACCTCTCACTTCTTAACACCACCCCCTACCCTACCCTACCCTAACCCTACCCTACCCTACCCGTCCCTCCAGATGTCTAACCGTCACATCAGACACAGTTAAAGTCACAGCCACACCTTTTAAAGCGTCTTTCCCCCCCGTTCTAACCCTACCCCTACCCTACCCTACCCTACCCCTCTAACTGACTTTCTCTTGCAGCAAATCATGAAGGATCGATGGATCAACGCAGGATTTGAGGAGGACGAGCTGAAACCTTATTCTGAACCTGAGCTGGACATCACTGACCAGAAGAGAATAGGTGAGGGGGGGGGGGGGGGGGGGAGAGGAGGGGGGGAGGGAGGGAAGAGGAGGAGGCAGAGGAGCTGAAGCCTTATTCTGAAGGAACCTGCAGGTTAGTGTTGAGTACTAACCTGCAGGTTAGTGTTGAGTACTAACCTGCAGCACTCGGCACTAGTGAGATATTGTTAATTGTTGTGCTGATAGAGACTGGAGATCAAAGGAGGCTCTGCAGAGTCTGAGTCTTTCATCTTGATCGTCTTTTTATCTCTTTTTGATTAAATGGAGGTTCAGGATTCTCCTGTCTGCTGCTAATTCTGATCATGAGACGACCTCACATAGTTAGTAAGGTCAGAGTCACTCACATAGTTAGTAAGGTCAGAGTCACTCACATAGTTGGTAAGGTCAGAGTCACTCACATAGTTAGTAAGGTCAGAGTCACTCACATAGTAAGGTCAGAGTCACTCACATAGTTAGTTGTGGTCAGAGTCACTCACATAGTTAGTAAGGTCAGAGTCACTCACATAGTTAGTAAGGTCAGAGTCACTCACATAGTTAGTAAGGTCAGAGTCACTCACATAGTTGGTAAGGTCAGAGTCACTCACATAGTTAGTAAGGTCAGAGTCACTCACATAGTTGGTAAGGTCAGAGTCACTCACATAGTTGGTAAGGTCAGAGTCACTCACATAGTTGGTAAGGTCAGAGTCACTCACATAGTTAGTAAGGTCAGAGTCACTCACATAGTTGGTAAGGTCAGAGTCACTCACATAGTTGGTAAGGTCAGAGTCACTCACATAGTTAGTAAGGTCAGAGTCACTCACATAGTTAGTTGTGGTCAGAGTCACTCACATAGTTAGTAAGGTCAGAGTCACTCACATAGTTGGTAAGGTCAGAGTCACTCACATAGTTGGTAAGGTCAGAGTCACTCACATAGTTAGTAAGGTCAGAGTCACTCACATAGTTGGTAAGGTCAGAGTCACTCACATAGTTGGTAAGGTCAGAGTCACTCACATAGTTAGTAAGGTCAGAGTCACTCACATAGTTGGTAAGGTCAGAGTCACTCACATAGTTGGTAAGGTCAGAGTCACTCACATAGTTAGTAAGGTCAGAGTCACTCACATAGTTGGTAAGGTCAGAGTCACTCACATAGTTGGTAAGGTCAGAGTCACTCACATAGTTAGTAAGGTCAGAGTCACTCACATAGTTGGTAAGGTCAGAGTCACTCACATAGTTGGTAAGGTCAGAGTCACTCACATAGTTGGTAAGGTCAGAGTCACTCACATAGTTAGTAAGGTCAGAGTCACTCACATAGTTGGTAAGGTCAGAGTCACTCACATAGTTGGTAAGGTCAGAGTCACTCACATAGTTAGTAAGGTCAGAGTCACTCACATAGTTGGTAAGGTCAGAGTCACTCACATAGTTGGTAAGGTCAGAGTCACTCACATAGTTAGTAAGGTCAGAGTCACTCACATAGTTGGTAAGGTCAGAGTCACTCACATAGTTGGTAAGGTCAGAGTCACTCACATAGTTGGTAAGGTCAGAGTCACTCACATAGTTGGTAAGGTCAGAGTCACTCACATAGTTGGTAAGGTCAGAGTCACTCACATAGTTAGTAAGGTCAGAGTCACTCACATAGTTGGTAAGGTCAGAGTCACTCACATAGTTGGTAAGGTCAGAGTCACTCACATAGTTGGTAAGGTCAGAGTCACTCACATAGTTAGTAAGGTCAGAGTCACTCACATAGTTAGTAAGGTCAGAGTCACTCACATAGTTGGTAAGGTCAGAGTCACTCACATAGTTGGTAAGGTCAGAGTCACTCACATAGTTGGTAAGGTCAGAGTCACTCACATAGTTGGTAAGGTCAGAGTCACTCACATAGTTGGTAAGGTCAGAGTCACTCACATAGTTAGTAAGGTCAAAGTAAGGATTATTTAAGGACTCCTGGAGACGTGACTCTACCCTGCAGCAGAGTCACGTCTCCAGGAGTTTCTCCTTCGTTTGGTTTCTCCGTAACTTAGCAACCGATAGAATGTAAACAGTGGCACATGGCGTAAGGAGAGGAAGCTGCCTCCTCTTCCCAATGTGGGCGGAGCCTGTCCAGCTCCTGGACCAGCAGGTTCTGAACCAGGATCAATGACCAACTGGCTGAAAGTCCAGGACCAGCTGGGGTTAGGACAACAAGCTTTGAAGACCATGTTTGTGGACCAGGGGGGACCAGGAGGGACCAGGGGGACGTGTTGGACAGTTTGTGGATCAGGAGGGACCAGGGGGACGTGTTGGACAGTTTGTGGATCAGGAGGGACCAGGGGGACGTGTTGGACAGTTTGTGGATCAGGAGGGACCAGGGGGACGTGTTGGACAGTTTGTGGATCAGGAGGGACTAGGGGGACGTGTTGGACAGTTTGTGGACCAGGAGGGACCAGGGGGACGTGTTGGACAGCTTGTGGACCAGGAGGGACTAGGGGGACGTGTTGGACAGCTTGTGGACCAGGAGGACGTGTTGGACAGCTTGTGGACCAGGAGGGACTAGGGGGACGTGTTGGACAGCTTGTGGATCAGGAGGGACTAGGGGGACGTGTTGGACAGCTTGTGGACCAGGAGGGACTAGGGGGACGTGTTGGACAGTTTGTGGACCAGGAGGGACTAGGGGGACGTGTTGGACAGCTTGTGGACCAGGAGGGACTAGGGGGACGTGTTGGACAGTTTGTGGACCAGGAGGGACTAGGGGGACGTGTTGGACAGCTTGTGGACCAGGAGGGACTAGGGGGACGTGTTGGACAGTTTGTGGATCAGGAGGGACTAGGGGGACGTGTTGGACAGTTTGTGGACCAGGAGGGACCAGGGGGACGTGTTGGACAGCTTGTGGACCAGGAGGGACTAGGGGGACGTGTTGGACAGCTTGTGGACCAGGAGGACGTGTTGGACAGCTTGTGGACCAGGAGGGACTAGGGGGACGTGTTGGACAGCTTGTGGATCAGGAGGGACTAGGGGGACGTGTTGGACAGCTTGTGGACCAGGAGGGACTAGGGGGATGTGTTGGACAGTTTGTGGACCAGGAGGGACTAGGGGGACGTGTTGGACAGCTTGTGGACCAGGAGGGACTAGGGGGACGTGTTGGACAGTTTGTGGACCAGGAGGGACTAGGGGGACGTGTTGGACAGCTTGTGGACCAGGAGGGACTAGGGGGACGTGTTGGACAGCTTGTGGACCAGGGGGGACGGTGTGTCTCAGAGTGGTGGTTCCGTCCCCCAGGACTGACGGAGGTCTGTGTTCCAGATGTGATGGTGGGGATGGGCTACAACCTGGACAAGATCCAAGAGTCTCTGGCCAAGATGAAGTACGACGAGGTGACGGCCACGTACTTACTGCTGGGACGCAAGGCCTCCGAGGTACTCACTGTACTACACTGGACTATACTGGACTACACTGTACTGGACTACACTGGACTATACTGGACTACACTGTACTGGACTACACTGGACTATACTGGACTACACTAGACTACACTACTGTACTACACTGCACTGTACTGGACTACACTGGACTACACTGGACTAAACTACACTGGACTACACTGTACCACACTGTACCACACTGTACCACACTGTACTACACTGTACCACACTGTACCACACTGTACCACACTGTACTACACTGGACTATACTGGACTACACTGTACTGGACTATACTGGACTACACTACTGTACTACACTGCACTGTACTGGACTACACTGGACTAAACTACACTGGACTACACTGTACCACACTGTACCACACTGTACCACACTGTACTACACTGTACTACACTGGACTATACTGGACTACACTGTACTGGACTACACTGGACTACACTGGACTACACTGTACTGGACTACACTGGACTAAACTACACTGGACTACACTGTACCACACTGTACCACACTGTACTACACTGTACCACACTGTACCACACTGAACTACACTATACCACACTGTACCACACTGTACCACACTGTACCACACTGGACTACACTGTACCACACTGTACCACACTGAACTACACTATACCACACTGTACCACACTGTACCACACTGTACCACACTGTACTACACTATACCACACTGTACCACACTGTACCACACTGTACCACACTGTACTACACTATACCACACTATACCACACTGTACCACACTGAACTACACTATACCACACTGTACCACACTGTACCACACTGTACCACACTGTACCACACTGTACTACACTATACCACACTGTACTACACTGGACTACACTGTACCACACTGTACCACACTGTACCACACTGTAGGCCTCCGAGGTACAGACGCTACAGACATTGAATATTTCAGTAAATCGTCAGACGAAACAGTAAAAACAGTGAAGCTTCTGATCAAAACTTTCACTAATGATTGATAGAAACATTCAAAGATAAAAACACACACGTGTGTGTATTAGGGTGGTCCTTATTTATGAAGTTTTGAAAACTTATGGTCTGACCCCCCTAAAATCCTCCAATTGACCAAAAAATGTGATCTGCAAAGTTTCATCAAAATATATTAATATTTAGAGGTAGCTCAATGGACTTGACGTTTGCTTAGTTGAAGCAATTTAGGCGTTATCTGCCGGATGTATCATTTGCTCCTAATGTGCATACACCATACATGGCCTTGTCAAGGAGCTTCAGTCACATTTTGTCTTCCTGTATCAGAACAACTGCAATCAAAACTAATATTGGCTGTGCTGAGATAAATTTCTTAAGTACAGAGATGGATTTGATGCAGTAAGCATGTACCATCGATGAGCGCACGATCAATGAATCAGGTTGTCAGAGACTTCTCTCAGTGACAAGCTTCACTCATTTGGCTGTTCTTCAGTGTCTCTGGCCAAACTGACCTCAACAACAAGAAAACTGTTTTTGCTGTCAACACAAGATGACATTTGTGGTGCCAAATTACCCTCGAAACAGCACGTTTTGGGTCACTTTCACTACTATCACCTTCAGCGCAAGGAGACTGTAAGGCAAGCAGCAACTCTTACTGTAATGAAAATTGAAGAATTTTGGAACAGGGCAAGAATACCCACAAGACATAATCAAGATGTGATCAAGAAGGTTGAAAAGCTTTATGCAGAGTGGCAAGCATTGAAGAAAAATGCAAAACGAAGATCGAAAACACAAATCTTAAAAGAGGAAAATTTCACCTCCGACTTCAATGATCTTTTTGATATTGCACACAGAGATGCAATGACTCTTATTGAAATTCCTGAAGATAGAGAATTCCTGCTTGCTCAAAGAGAAAAGGGGCGACGAGGTTCAATGATTAGTGTTGATAAGGTCTTGGATAGAAAAGAAAGGAAGAGAGAGGAAGACCAGATGAAGGAAATGCAACGTCAGCAAAAGTCAGAAGCCAATGTTGCGCTGTTAAATGAAAAGGTCACTCTAGAAAGTAACAGTTGTTCCTCTGAAGCTGGAGATTCTGACTCTGATGAACCTATCCCTGGATGTCCTCGGTGCAATGTGTAGTACACATGATAACTGATATCAATAAAATATTTTTCTGTCAAATAGTACATGGCTCTTTTCTAAAGAATACTTTCACAAGAAATGCATGTAACTGGTGGTTTTGTACATGCTGCAAAGATGTTACTAAGTATTGGCAGTATATTTGGCCTTTTGCGATCATTTGATGACTGACAGCAACAATGAGATATACTTCAAGGCCTTTGAGCTACCTCTAAATATGCATAGATTTGTGTGAAACTTTGCAGACCTCATTTTTTTATCAAAAGGAAGATATCTGGGGGGTCAGAGCAAGAAGTTTCCAATTTTTATTTTTTCCCATTGCATAAGGACCACCCTAGTGTGTATATGTATACATATACATATATATATATGTGTGTGTATACATATATACACATATATATGTATACATACATATGTATGTGTATATATGTATACATACATATACATATATATGTATACATATATGTATACGTATGTATGTATATATATATATATAGTAGAGCAGCCAATCAGAGCGCTGCTCTCTGCCCCCCCAGCTGGAGCCCAGTGACTCCGCCTCCAGCAGCAACGCCTCTCTGGCCAAACCTCGACCGAGCAGCGAGCTGAACGGTCAGTCGCCGTCCCACCTCAAGGTCCAGAGGACCGTCTCGTCCAGCAAGCAGAGACGCTACAGCGAGCAGGGTGAGGACACACACACACACACACATGGAGGGACTGACGTCGGCCATGACACTTTGTCAGGAACCTTCATTTGTCTGCTTCCTCTGCTGGAGCCGGTCCGTCTCCACGTGAGACACAAAGGACGAGTCTAGAACTGCAGATCAAAGCACCAGGAGACGGTCCGTCTCCACGTGAGACACAAAGGACGAGTCTAGAACTGCAGATCAAAGCACCAGGAGCCGGTCCGTCTCCACGTGAGACACAAAGGACGAGTCTAGAACTGCAGATCAAAGCACCAGGAGACGGTCCGTCTCCACGTGAGACACAAAGGACGAGTCTAGAACTGCAGATCAAAGCACCAGGAGCCGGTCCGTCTCCACGTGAGACACAAAGGACGAGTCTAGAACTGCAGATCAAAGCACCAGGAGACGGTCCGTCTCCACGTGAGACACAAAGGACGAGTCTAGAACTGCAGATCAAAGCACCAGGAGCCGGTCCGTCTCCACGTGAGACACAAAGGACGAGTCTAGAACTGCAGATCAAAGCACCAGGAGACGGTCCGTCTCCACGTGAGACACAAAGGACGAGTCTAGAACTGCAGATCAAAGCACCAGGAGCCGGTCCGTCTCCACGTGAGACACAAAGGACGAGTCTAGAACTGCAGATCAAAGCACTAGGAGCCGGTCCGTCTCCACGTGAGACACAAAGGACGAGTCTAGAACTGCAGATCAAAGCACCAGGAGCCGGTCCGTCTCCACGTGAGACACAAAGGACGAGTCTAGAACTGCAGATCAAAGCACCAGGAGTCGGTCCGTCTCCACGTGAGACACAAAGGACGAGTCTAGAACTGCAGATCAAAGCACTAGGAGCCGGTCCGTCTCCACGTGAGACACAAAGGACGAGTCTAGAACTGCAGATCAAAGCACCAGGAGCCGGTCCGTCTCCACGTGAGACACAAAGACGAGTCTAGAACGACGACGGTAGTTTTGTTGTTGAAATACTTTTAAAAAGTCCAAAGCGTTGAGGACTGAAGTTTGACTTTAACGTTCCAGGTCAGGATTTAGTTTATTTTCACCTGGTAGGGACTTTAAATGTGATGCTGAGTCCCTGTTGGTTCTTTGTCTCTAGACCTGGAACCCTTCAGGTCCTTCATGTAGACCTGGAACCCTCCAGGGTCTCACTACGTTCTGAAGGGTTCCAGGTCTAAATGAAGGACCTGGAATCCTCCAGGGTCTCACTACGTCCCCTGTGTCCCCTCACCCAGTGGGCCAGAACGCCGCCCCGGCGCCCCCCCACCCTAAGAGGAGCCAGACCAGCACGGCGGAGACCAGCTCCAAGGAGGACGGGGTGCAGCTCCGCAAACCCGGCACGCCGGGGAGCCGCGCCGCGCCACCATCCAGCCCCCTGCTGGGCAACGCCAACAACCCCAACAAGGCCGACATCCCGGAGCGCCGCAAGGGAGCCGCGGGCGGAGTGAGTCTTTACATACTGCTGCACCTGCTGACGGAGGTCCTCACCCTCTCTCTGGGTGACGGAGGTCCCCACCCTCTTTTCCTGGGCTCCTCCGTCACCACCACCTTTCAGTTCCAGTAACAATCCAGTTACAGGACATGTACTATGGGAGTCCCACAAGGATCTGTATTAGGTCCTTTATTATTTAGTCTTTATATTAATGATCTTGCTGAACAGTGTGCTGATGTCGATCTGCAGATGTACGCAGATGACACTGTTGTTCATGTACATGCTAAAACAGCTGACTTAGCAGCTGCTAAGTTAACAACTGCACTGGAGAGAATCACTCTTTGGCTTGATCAATCATGTTTGAGTTTAAATGTAAACAAAACAAAATGTATGTTTTTTTCTAAAACCATGGTACAAATCCCTGATGTTGAGATTCTCATTAAAGGTGAACGAATTGATATAGTTAGTGAATTTAAATATCTTGGCGTGTTTCTGGATCCAAATTAAAATTTTAAGAAACATGTCAAAAAAATGGTTAAAACCATAAAATACAATTTAGTTAATTTTCAACACATCAGAAATGGTCTCTCTCTGGATGCAGCCAAGATATTTCTGCACGCCATGATTCTGTCCCGCATGTCATATTGTATCACCTGCAGGGGGCAGGCTGGTGAATCTACTCTGAGACCTCTGGAGTCTTTATACAAACAAACTTTAAAAACACTGGACAAAAAGCCAATTCGTTATCATCATTGTAGGATACTTGAGAAACATGAGTTATTGAGTTTTGAGAATTTTAGGTTATTCGCCAATTTGTGTATGGTCTATAAAATTTTAAATGGTTTGGCCCCACAGCCATTATGTGTTTTTATCCACGCTCGCTCGTCAAATTCCATCAGATCCACTAGAATATCCTCCATACGAGATTGTACCATACCATTTCGCCGCACTGTAGCGGGGCAATCTGCTTTTTCTGTAAGAGCCACAAACCAGTGGAATACCTTACCTGACGCCGTACGGGGCAGTAGCTCTCTCAGAGTCTTCAAATCCAACCTCAAAAATCTGTTCAAAGCTGCTCAGCTCTGCAACCACTAGTTTGGTCCGTAGACTTCTTTTTGTGTGTGTGGGTGTGGGTGTGGGTGTGGGCGTGGGTGTGTGGGCGTGGGTGTGTGGGTGTGGGTGTGGGCGTGGGTGTGGGTGTGGGCGTGGGCGTGGGTGTGTGGGTGTGGGTGTGGGTGTGGGTGTGGGCGTGGGTGTGTGTGGGTGTGGGTGTGGGCGTGGGTGTGGGTGTGGGCGTGGGTGGGATGAGGGAGGTGGGGGGAGTTGCACGCAGACGTGTGTAGCCACGTTGTTGTGGTGTTTTATCCCTGTATACTGTTTAATCTGTCTTGTTACTGTGTTGTATTTGTGTGACCTGCCAAGGGACTACAGATGCAAATGAGCTTAAAGCTACAATCTGGTATAGTGCATCAAATGGCAACATTTATGTTTTAACTGTACATTGTCCCTTTTAAATACATTTTATATTCATTCATTCATTCCATCAGAAGAAGAAGAAGAAGTTTCTGGGCTTTTCAGGTTGAACTCTAGAAGAAGATCAATAATCAATAATCAATAATCAACAAAGTGTTTCCTGTCCAGAACAACAACCCGGCGGCAGGAATGACCCGCAGGAACACGTACGTCTGCAGCGACAGGAACAACACGGAACGTCTGTCCGTCATTCCCAACGGGAAGGAGAACAGGTGGGCGGAGCTTCTCTTCTCTGGAGTGCTGTGAATCCTGCACTCCTCCGTCAGCACTCCTCCGTCAAGAGGTCCTCATTATGAGCCAGACCAGGTCAAAGGACAGGAACCGGGGGGGGTGAAGGTGGACGTGAGGGGGGGTGAAGGTGGACGTGAGGGGGGGTGAAGGTGGACGTGAGGGGTGGGGTGAAGGTGGACGTGAGGGGGGGTGAAGGTGGACGTGAGGGGGTGAAGGTGGACGTGAGGGGGGGTGGGTGAAGGTGGACGTGAGGGGGTGGGGTGAAGGTGGACGTGAGGGGGTGAAGGTGGACGTGAGGGGGGGTGAAGGTGGACGTGACGGGGGGTGGGATGAAGGTGGACGTGAGGGGGTGGGGTGAAGGTGGACGTGAGGGGGTGGGGTGAAGGTGGACGTGAGGGGGTGAAGGTGGACGTGAGGGGGGGTGGGTGAAGGTGGACGTGAGGGGGTGGGGTGAAGGTGGACGTGAGGGGGGGTGAAGGTGGACGTGAGGGGGGGGTGAAGGTGGACGTGAGGGGGGGGGTGAAGGTGGACGTGAGGGGGGGTGGGGTGAAGGTGGACGTGAGGGGGGGGTGAAGGTGGACGTGAGGGGGGGTGAAGGTGAAGGTGGACGTGAGGGGGGGGGTGAAGGTTGACGTGAGGGGGTGAAGGTGGAGGAGAGGGGGTGGGTGAAGGTGGAGGAGAGGGGGGGGGTGAAGGTGGACGTGGGGGGGTGAAGGTGGACGTGATGTTTCACTGTGGTTTGAGCTCCTCCCCCCCGGCGGCGGCGGACATCTTAAACTAGTTCTCTCTTTAAACCATGTGGACAATGTGGGGGTCTGAGTGATGTCATCAGACCAGTTTTAAGAGTCTGTCATGATAATGTAAGGTAAGGTAAGGTAAGGTAAGGTAATGAGAGACTGTCCCACGTATTTCACCATCACTGTTGAGAAAAACCTCCATTACTCTGCAGTCCGTCGGTGGTTTGATGAACGTCGTCCTGCAGGTCGCCACCTGCTGGACAGACGTGTCATTACAGCCTGTGGTGTCTGACTCCCCCCCCTCCCCCCCCAGTGTGGCCGTGTCCCCCGGGGGCCAGAGGAACCCGGTGGCCTCCACCCACAGCATCACCAACGCCGCCACGCCCGACCGGCTGCGCTTCCCCCGCGGTACGGCGAGTCGCAGCACCTTCCACGGCGGCCAGCTGAGGGACCGCCGTACGGCCACGTACAACGGGCCGCCCGCCTCGCCCACCCTGTCCCACGACGCCACGCCGCTGTCGCAGACCCGCAGCCGTGGAACCAGCAACCTCTTCTCCAAACTCACCTCCAAACTCACCCGCAGGTAAGGCGAGGGGCGGGGCCGGACCGCGCTGGGTAGAACCCATTGTAGAGTCGCTGGGTGGAACCCATTGTAGAGTCGCTGGGTGGAACCCATTGTAGAGTCGCTGGGTAGAACCCATTGATGAGTCGCTGGGTAGAACCCATTGTAGAGTCGCTGGGTGGAACCCATTGATGAGTCGCTGGGTAGAACCCATTGTAGAGTCGCTGGGTAGAACCATTGTAGAGTCGCCGGCGAGGCTAGCAGCCGCCAGCGACGCTGGCAGCCGCCAGCGACGCTAGCGGCCAGCGACGCTAGCGGCCAGCGACGCTAGCGGCCAGCGACGCTAGCGGCCAGCGAGGCTAGCGGCCAGCGAGGCTAGCGGCAAGCGAGGCTAGCCGCCGCCAGCGAGGCTAGCCGCCAGCGATGCTAGCGGCCAGCGATGCTAGCGGCAAGCGAGGCTAGCAGCCGCCAGCGAGGCTAGCCGCCAGTGACGCTAGCAGCGGCCAGCGACGCTAGCGGCCAGCGACGCTAGCGGCAAGCGAGGCTAGCAGCCGCCAGCGAGGCTAGCCGCCAGTGACGCTAGCAGCGGCCAGCGATGCTAGCGGCCAGCGATGCTAGCGGCTCCAGGCCAGAGTCTCAGCTCGTACAGAAGAAACAGTGAATGTTTAGCAGCCGAGGCGACGACTGAAATGAGGAATTGATCATTTGATAAAAGAAGACGAACCTTCCCTTTAACACTTTGCTCACCCATTGCCCTCTCCCTCCCTCCTCCCCCCCCTCTCCCCTCCTCCCCCCCCCTCTCCCTCCCTCTTCTCCCTCCCCCCTCTCCCTCCCTCCTCCCTCCCCCTCCCCCTCCCCCTCTCCCTCCCTCCTCCCCCCCTCTCCCTCCCTCCTCCCCCCCCTCCCTCCCCCTCCTCCCTCCCCCTCCTCCCTCCCTCCCCCCCCCCTTCACCATCCTCACTCTTCCTTTGTCTGCTTCTGTTGTAGAAACATGTCATTCAGGTTTTCCAAAAGGTAGGACTCCTGACCCTAAACCTGACTGACTCTGACTCCTGACTCTGACTCCTGACCCTAAACCTGACTAACTCTGACTCCTGACTCTGACTCCTGACCCTAAACCTGACTAACTCTGACTCCTGACTCTGACTCCTGACCCTAAACCTGACTAACTCTGACTCCTGACCCTAAACCTGACTAACTGACTCCTGACCCTAGACCTGACTAAGAGTCCTAACTCTGACTCCTAACTCTGACTCATGACTCTGACGAATGAAAAACAAGCTAAGAAACCAAAATAACAAGAAAAACTTTTTTTCATTTTGCCTTCGCTTGAGACTGAATGTGTTCTGAACTACTAACCTGCCTGCTGCTGCTTCCTCCTCCTCCTCCTCCTCCTCCTCCTCCTCCTCCTCCTCCTCCTCCTCCTCCTCCTCCTCCTCTTCCTCACTGCTGGAGGAAGAGTTGTTGTTCATTTCTCTGTCTGACTCTTTAAATGGACAAAAGGAAGTGTTGTTCTGTCCTGTGAGTCACGTCTCATTTGTTCATTTTTTCTTGTTTTAGACCTGATTCAAAACAACAACAAGAACTGATTCAAAACAACAACAAGAACTGATTCAAAACAAGAAATGATTCAAAACAACAACAAGAACTGATTCAAAACAACAACAAGAACTGATTCAAAACAAGAAATGATTCAAAACAACAACAAGAACTGATTCAAAACAACAACAAGAACTGATTCAAAACAACAACAAGAACTGATTCAAAACAAGAAATGATTCAAAACAACAACAAGAACTGATTCAAAACAACAACAAGAACTGATTCAAAACAAGAAATGATTCAAAACAACAACAAGAACTGATTCAAAACAACAACAAGAACTGATTCAAAACAACAACAAGAACTGATTCAAAACAAGAAATGATTCAAAACAACAACAAGAACTGATTCAAAACAACAACAAGAACTGATTCAAAACAAGAAATGATTCAAAACAACAACAAGAACTGATTCAAAACAACAACAAGAACTGATTCAAAACAAGAAATGATTCAAAACAACAACAAGAACTGATTCAAAACAACAACAAGAACTGATTCAAAACAACAAGAACTGATTCAAAACAACAACAAGAACTGATTCAAAACAAGAACTGATTCAAAACAACAACAAGAACTGATTCAAAACAACAACAAGAACTGATTCAAAACAACAAGAACTGATTCAAAACAACAACAAGAACTGATTCAAAACAACAACAAGAACTGATTCAAAACAAGAAATGATTCAAAACAACAACAAGAACTGATTCAAAACAACAACAAGAACTGATTCAAAACAACAACAAGAACTGATTCAAAACAACAACAAGAACTGATTCAAAACAAGAAATGATTCAAAACAACAACAAGAACTGATTCAAAACAACAACAAGAACTGATTCAAAACAAGAAATGATTCAAAACAACAACAAGAACTGATTCAAAACAACAACAAGAACTGATTCAAAACAACAACAAGAACTGATTCAAAACAAGAACTGATTCAAAACAACAAGAACTGACTCAAAACAACAAGAACTGACTCAAAACAACAAGAACTGATTCAAAACAACAAGAACTGATTCAAAACAACAAGAACTGATTCAAAACAACAAGAACTGATTCAAAACAACAAGAACTGATTCAAAACAACAGGAACTGATTCAAAACAACAACAGGAACTGACTCAAAACAACAACAGGAACTGACTCAAAACAACAACAGGAACTGACTCAAAACAACAACAGGAACTGACTCAAAACAACAACAGGAACTGACTCAAAACAACAACAGGAACTGACTCAAAACAACAACAGGAACTGACTCAAAACAACAACAGGAACTGACTCAAAACAACAACAATCAGTTTGGTCTGTTTTCCTGCTTCACTTTAGTTTTCTGTCGTTTTAGATCCTTTTCTTTTCGACCAACATTTCAATTGGTTGTTTGGTTCGTTGGAATATTACCGTATTCTCTGCACTATAAGGCACCGGATTATAAGGTGCACCTACATTGATATTGACATAATTTACAACTTTGTTCATATATAAGGCACACTGCATTATATAAGACGCACCGGGTTATAAGACGCACCGGGTTATAAGACGCACCGGGTTATAAGACGCACCGGGTTATAAGACGCACCGGGTTATAAGACGCACCGGGTTATAAGACGCACCGGTTTATAAGACGCACCGGTTTATAAGACGCAGCGGGTTATAAGGCGCACCGGGTTATAAGACGCACCGGGTTATAAGACGCACCGGGTTATAAGGCGCACCGGGTTATAAGGCGCACCGGGTTATAAGACGCACCGGGTTATAAGACGCACCGGGTTATAAGACGCACCGGGTTATAAGACGCACCGGGTTATAAGGCGCACCGGGTTATAAGACGCACCGGGTTATAAGGCGCACCGGGTTATAAGACGCACCGGGTTATAAGACGCACCGGGTTATAAGGCGCACCGGGTTATAAGGCGCACCGGGTTATAAGACGCACCGGGTTATAAGGCGCACCGGGTTATAAGGCGCACCGGGTTATAAGACGCACCGGGTTATAAGACGCACCGGGTTATAAGACGCACCGGGTTATAAGACGCACCGGGTTATAAGACGCACCGGGTTATAAGACGCACCGGGTTATAAGGCGCACCGGGTTATAAGACGCACCGGGTTATAAGGCGCACCGGGTTATAAGACGCACCGGTTTATAAGACGCACCGGGTTATAAGACGCACCGGGTTATAAGGCGCACCGGGTTATAAGACGCACCGGGTTATAAGACGCACCGGGTTATAAGGCGCACCGGGTTATAAGACGCACCGGGTTATAAGACGCACCGGGTTATAAGACGCACCGGTTTATAAGACGCAGCGGGTTATAAGACGCACCGGGTTATAAGACGCACCGGGTTATAAGGCGCACCGGGTTATAAGACGCACCGGGTTATAAGGCGCACCGGGTTATAAGGCGCACCGGGTTATAAGACGCACCGGGTTATAAGACGCACCGGGTTATAAGGCGCACCGGGTTATAAGGCGCACCGGGTTATAAGACGCACCGGGTTATAAGACGCACCGGGTTATAAGACGCACCGGTTTATAAGACGCACCGGGTTATAAGACGCACCGGGTTATAAGACGCACCGGGTTATAAGACGCACCGGGTTATAAGACGCACCGGGTTATAAGACGCACCGGGTTATAAGACGCACCGGGTTATAAGGCGCACCGGGTTATAAGACGCACCGGGTTATAAGACGCACCGGGTTATAAGACGCACCGGGTTATAAGACGCACCGGGTTATAAGACGCACCGGGTTATAAGACGCACCGGGTTATAAGACGCACCGGGTTATAAGACGCACCGGGTTATAAGACGCACCGGGTTATAAGACGCACCGGGTTATAAGACGCACCGGGTTATAAGACGCACCGGGTTATAAGACGCACCGGGTTATAAGACGCACCGGGAAGACGCACCGGGTTATAAGACGCACCGGGTTATAAGACGCACCGGGTTATAAGACGCACCGGGTTATAAGACGCACCGGGTTATAAGACGCACCGGGTTATAAGGCGCACCGGGTTATAAGACGCACCGGGTTATAAGACGCACCGGGTTATAAGACGCACCGGGTTATAAGACGCACCGGGTTATAAGACGCACCGGGAAGACGCACCGGGTTATAAGACGCACCGGGTTATAAGACGCACCGGGCTATAAGACGCACCTTGTTGCACCTTGGCAGCTTGTGAGAAACTTTGAAGTATTTAGGTGCCTTATAGTGCGGAAAATACGGTAAACGTCTCTGGTTCTTCCTGTCAGGTGATTCGCTTCCTGCTGGTGTTTCCGGCTCTTCCTGATTATCTGCTTGTGTGTTTCCATCTGCTTTGATCTTTCAGGTTCTGATCAGGTTCTTCTGACCAGGATCTTTGTCTGCGTGTTGTTTTGTTTACTTTCCTTTATTTCTCTGGACTTTCTCTTTGTCTCTTTTCATGTTTTGCTTTCAACTCTAGTTTCTTTGTGTCTCGTCTCACTTTTGTTCTTTTACTTAAGATCTGGAAAATTCTCTTCTCAGCCTCTTTGATCATTTTGACATTTTCATCGGTTCTCCATTCTGGTCTCATTTTGGTAGTTTTGTCTCTTGTGTCCTCGTCTTCTGGCTTTGATGTCCCTCACTTCATTTATATGAAGTTCTTTTGATTTGTTTGGTCTTTTTATGTTTGTTTTGCTTCGTTTGGGTTCATTTCCTTTGACAGGAAGTGTTTTACTGCAGTACTTTGACAGGAAGTGTTTTACTGCAGTACTTTGACAGGAAGTGTTTTACTGCAGTACTTTGACAGGAAGTGTTTTACTGCAGTACTTTGACAGGAAGTGTTAGCATTAGCGTTAGCCGCTGTAGAGCTACAGACGGTAGAATCAGACTGAAAACGTGACGGCCTGCATTTGTTGTCTTCAGGCCTCCGTACATCTTCATCCTCCTCTTCCTCACCTCTGTTTCTGTCCTCTGACTCTCTGGTGACCTTTGACCTTTGACCTCTTGCTGCTCTCTCTCTGCCAGGGTCACTCTTGACCCGGACAAATCTGGTCCTGTCATCCCTTCTTCCCTGGGAGCCAAGACCCTTAGTAAGTCCTGCCCTCCTCCTCCTCCCTCCTTCTCTCCTCCTCCTCCTCCTCCCTCCTCCTCTCCTCCCTCCTCCCTCCTCTTCCTCATCCTTCCATGTCTTCCTGCTTCCTCTTCCTCATCCCTCCTTCTCTTCCTCATCCCTCCATCTCTTCCTCCCTCCTCTTCCTCATCCCTCCATGTCTTCCTGCTTCCTCTTCCTCATCCCTCCCTCATCCCTCCTTCTCTTCCTCATCCCTCCATCTCTTCCTCCCTCCTCTTCCTCATCCCTCCTTCTCTTCCTGCTTCTTCTCGCTCTTTTCTTTCGTCCTCCTCATGTGTCCGTCACCCTCAGATCCCTTCTTTCTTCCAGATTCAGGAGGAGAAGATAGAGAGAATTGTAGGAAGATAAAGATCTAGAGTAACATGGTTCTGTGGTAGTTCACAGCTTGTGGACCTGTCCCTCTGTCTGTCCATCTGTCCCTCCCTCTGTCCATCTGTCCCTCCCTCCCTCCCTCTGTCCTTCTGTCCCTCCCTCCGTCATTCTGTCCCTCCTTCTGTCCCTCCACCCCTCTGTCCATCTGTCCCTCTGTCCGTCCTTCTGTCCATATGTCCCTCTGCCCCTCCGTCCTTCTGTCCCTCCCTCCTTCTGTCCCTCCCTCTCTTTGTCCCTCCCTCTTTCTGTCCCTCCCTCTCTCTGTCCCTCTCTCTCTTTGTCCCTCCCTCCCTCTGTCCCCCCCTCCTTCTGTCCCTCCCTCCTTCTGTCTCTGTCCCTCCCTCCCTCCGTCCCTGCACTCGTCCTCTTGTTGTCAGGAGGCTTTTCTTGTTTTATTTTACCGCGGGTCTCTTCCTCCTCATCCCCCCATCCTGTCCAGCTGTGCTGCAGTGCATTCTGGGAGCAGAGACCTGTCCAGCTGTGCTGCAGTGCATTCTGGGAGCAGAGACCTGTCCAGCTGTGCTGCAGTGCATTCTGGGAGCACAAAGACCATTTTCATGTCTGCAAACATTTTTTTCTGTTTGTGACGAAATAAATCTGACAGTGATTCTGTACACACACACACACACACACACACACACACACACACACACACACTCACTCACTCACTCACTCACTCACTCACTCACTCACTCACTCACTCACTCACTCACATGAAATATGAGTTTCTCAAAGTGAACACTTTTATTGTGCATAAATATAATGTAGGTGTTTATTTTCTATACTTGATAAAGCTTAAGTTTAAAAAAAAAATCTATTTAAAGGTTGGATGAAATAATGAAAGAACACGGGACAAAAGCCTTAAATGTATTTAATTATAACAAGATTGAATAAACCTGAATCGAGGAGCCGGTAGAATTTCACATTCGGGGGATTTGTACTTTTTTTTTTTTTATGCAAACAAATACAGATTGAACATTAATAATCTCATTGCTTTGAATTTGATTCATAACTCAACATATGAAACATTTGTAAATTTAGGAAAAGCAGAGAAAAATGGCAATAATTCTAAATAAACTATAAAAGAAATACTTTAAAAATCATTCAATATATTACATATAAATAGAGTGAGTAACTGTAAAAATGTTAAATGTTTTACTTTGAACTTTTCAAAAAAAGTAAATCAAAAATTCTTTTATATCTTTTAAAGACATGACATTTAAGATAAATAGCAAAAGCAATGGAGACATTAAAGAAGTTTAATGGAGAGAAGATGTGAAACTTCCCAAAGAAATCTTGAATTATGTTGATTTTACATTCAAAAATTAAAAGTACTTGAAGTAAAAAAGTACTTAAATAAGTAAAATGTCTGCAAATGTCGCGAATAATTCAAGAAATGTTTTTTCCCCGATTTGTTTCCATTAAAATCGGCTGAATACAAAACTTTACAATTCGTGTGTGTGTGTGTGTGTGTGTGTGTGTGTGTGTGTGTGTGTGTGTGTGTGTGTGTGTGTGTGTGTGTGTGTGTGTGTGTGTGTGTGTGTGTGTGTGTGTGTGTGTGTGTGTGTGTGTGTGTGTGTGTGTGTGTGTGTGTGTGTGTGTGTGTGTGTGTGTGTGAGCCTCCATCATTTTCACTTCGTCTCAATGGAAGAAAAACAAACTTCCATTTCTTCTTCGTTGGTTTTTTCTCACGTCGTTTCTTCTTTTCTCTCCTTTTAAATTTGTTGTTTAATGAAGATTCACTGGATTTCTGATGTCGTTTTGTGTCGAAGCTCCGCCCACATCTCTTCTTCTTTTTCTCCCCGCCCTCTTCCTTCTCGTCATATTCCTCTTTCTCCCCTCCTGTTCCTTCTCTTCCTCCTCTTCTTCTTCTCTTCCTCCCATCCTCTTCCTCCTCATGTCTGATCTTCTTATTCAGAGTCTCAACCGAGTTTGAGAGAAACGGGAGACTTGAGGGCTCAAGGTGAGGCCCCCCCCCCCCACCACCACCAGTACCCATCGGTCCCCCCCCCCCCCCCCCCCCCAACAGCTTCAGCTTGTGTTGGTCTGCACCCCCGATTGATTGATCTGAATTTGCAGCTGTTAGCATGTGGCTCCGGCCAGGCAGCTGTTAGCATGTTAGCATGTGGCTCTGGCCAGGCAGCTGTTAGCATGTGGCTCTGGCCAGGCAGCTGTTAGCAGGTTAGCATGTGGCTCTGGCCAGGCAGCTGTTAGCAGGTTAGCATGTGGCTCTGGCCAGGCAGCTGTTAGCAGGTTAGCATGTGGCTCTGGCCAGGCAGCTGTTAGCAGGTTAGCATGTGGCTCTGGCCAGACATCTGTTAGCAGGTTAGCATGTTAGCATGTGGCTCTGGCCAGGCAGCTGTTAGCATGTTAGCATGTGGCTCCGGCCAGGCTGAACTCTGCAGCATGAGCTTCCTGCTTCTTCTTCACACACAAAAACTTGTTTAATCTCTTCTGTGAAAAAGCAGCAAGTTGTAAAGAAACATTTTCAAGCTCCTCCAGCAGGGGGCGCTTCACTGAGCAGACAGGAGCCGTAGTTTGACAGAAATAATTCATTGGGATTTATTAAGATTAGATGATTAAACGTGTTAACGGAACTCACTGCTTCGCCCACTGGTTCCATTTAGAATTACAGCTTTAGTACATTTGTCCACTTTTGTTATTTCGCATGTTAAAATCAGGGATCAAATGTATTTTAAGAATTAAAGTCAATATGAAGAATAAATGTTTGAAATTTTAATTTCTTAATGTGGTTTTGTTTTTTTTTAACGTAGAAATGAGAATTTGTGGGTAAAAAGTTGAAGGACAAAGATCCGTCCCGTCTCGTGAGACAAACTGGGGCTTGAAAGTGTTTCTGGTGGAAAAACGTGTTTGAAGCTGCAACATGTGAGATTGAAGAAATTCCACATTTGTCCACTAGAGGATGCAGTGAGGACACTGGAGGACTCACTACTCCACCGGGTGGCCGAGAGTGGTACTACAGTCCAGACAGAGCAAACAGGGACATTTTGCATATTGTGCCTTAGTAATTCTGTGTGTGTGTGTGTGTGTGTGTGTCCTGACAGTCGCCATGTACCTGGGGATCAGAAAGGCGAGGGTAAGGACGGGAAGCCCCGCTCCCTCCGGTTCACCTGGAGTATGAGAACCACCAGCTCCATGGAACCCTGTGACATCATGCGGGAGATTCGCAAGGTGCTCGACGCCAACAACTGCGACTACGAGCAGCAGGAGAGCTTCCTGTTGCTGGTCGTCCACGGCGACGGGCGCGCCGAGAACCTGGTGCAGTGGGAGATGGAGGTGTGCAAGCTGCCCCGCCTGTCGCTCAACGGCGTGCGCTTCAAACGGATCTCCGGTTCATCCATCGCTTTCAAAAACATTGCTTCCAAAGTTGCCAACGAGTTAAAGCTATGAAGAAAGTAGTTCATATATATATATACATATATATATATAAGCTGTACAATCATCCAAGTAGCAGTTTCCAAATGTCTCCTTTTTTAAATAAAACAAAATCCAGAGTATGTATTGAATATTATAATGTATAGATTAAAGCTTCTGGCAATAATCACTGAATTACCTACTAACGGCCACACGGGGGCGCCATAACCAGTTTAATACGACTTGTCATGCTGTGAATGTGGACAAACATTTCTGGTCTTATTTATTTAATCTTTTTTTCCCTCCTGGACAAAGAAAAAGGAAATTTACGTAGTTTTCAGTGTAAATAATGTATCTTTCTTCCAACATGGCTCCACTGCAGTACTCTTTCCTTTTGTATTACGTTACCACGGGGGGGGGGAGGGGAGGGGGGGTCCACTCGTGTCTCAATTAAAGTGTCTGTCAACTTAATGTCACGTCTCCTTTTTGCATGAATGAAACGTGGTTGAGGCTCAATGTCCTGGCCGGCCGGGACATGACGTGTCCACCAGGTGGCAGTAGTGTGACCGTGGAGTCGTTCTGCTTCACACCGGTTCTTTTTAAAGGTTTGGTCGTCCTGAGGGGGTCCTGGTGTCTCCGGGGACAGACGAGCCCCTGGTGTCTCCGGGGACAGACGAGCCCCTGGTGTCTCCGGGGACAGACGAGCCCCTGGTGTCTCCGGGGACAGACGAGCCCCTGGTGTCTCCGGGGACAGACGAGCCCCTGGTTTACGGTCGTGAATGAATGAATTGAATCGAAGCTTGAACCAGAACGTTTTATTCGTCTTACAGGAACAGTTTCTTCTTAAACACAAACTGCAGTACAGAGCATTCAGGACGGAGTCACTCATTCATGGGGGTGGAGGAGGGTGGAGGAGGGGGACAGTGGGGACAGTGGGGCCCATCACTTCTGGGCGGGCATGATGTCATCGATGGCCTGTCCGGCCTCCAGCCTCTTCTCCATGTCCACCAGCAGCTTGACTCCGTCCACCACCATCTGGACCAGCTCCACCTCGGAGAAGCCCAGCCGGTCGGCGTTGGAGATGTCGAAGACTCCGCCCACGGCGGCCGTGTCCACGCCACCTGCGGGGGACGAGCACAGCGAGGTCAGAGGACGGACGCGGACGCCACGGAGGACGGACGTCCGTCTCCTCACCGGTTCCACGCTTCTGCAGGCGCAGCTTCTTCAGCGCGTCCTCGAACGAGGCGTGTTTGCTCATGAGGGGCAGCTTGACGTGCACGCCGGCGCGCAGGCCGGTGCCCAGGTTGGACGGGCAGGTGAGGACGTAGCCCAGGTGCTCGTTCCACATGAAGGCGTGGCCGCGCTCCTTGAACAGGCTCTCGATCTGCGGGACAGAGGCAGCGGTCAGTGTGGGCGGTACGGACGGCGCGGCGCGGCGCGGCTCCACACTGACCTTGGTGAGGCCGGTGCAGAAGCGGTTGAACACCTCCCTCATGTTGCCCCCCTTCTGCATGGAGATGACCCGCAGGTGGTCCTCCTCGTTCACCCACACCAGGAACGTCTTGTTGTCGTTGTGCCTGCACACACACTGGTTAGCGCACACACACACACACACACACACACACACACACACACACACACACAGAAGCAGGAGGTCAGAGCCTCACCAGATGCCGCGGCCGTCCGGCCAATCACGGGCCATCCCCGACGCCAGCAGCAGAGGAGACACCGGCTTGTCAAACAGGAAGTGGTCATCAATCAGCTGCTGCTGCTCAGCATCCGTCATGTTCTTCAGGGCGTAGTACTTCCCCTTCAGGTCTCCACCCAGGGTGTCCAGAGCTACACACACACACACACACACACACACACACACTCATGAGGGTCAACACCTTGAAGGTTTTGCTGAACAAAAGTTAGACTGAATGTTAAAGAAGCTCTGATCATCAGGTTTCTTCAGACTGAAGCAGCAGATCTGCAGGATTCAGGATCAAAGGTCACGTTGCAGAAATCATTACTGATGTGCCGAGTCAGGGTACTGAAGGCGATGTGCCGAGTCAGGGTACTGAAGGCGATGTGCCGAGTCACGGTACTGAAGGCGATGTGCCGAGTCACGGTACTGAAGGCGATGTGCCGAGTCACGGTACTGAAGGCGATGTGCCGAGTCACGGTACTGAAGGCGATGTGCCGAGTCACGGTACTGAAGGCGATGTGCCGAGTCACGGTACTGAAGGCGATGTGCCGAGTCACGGTACTGAAGGCGATGTGCCGAGTCACGGTACTGAAGGCGATGTGCCGAGTCACGGTACTGAAGGCGATGTGCCGAGTCACGGTACTGAAGGCGATGTGCCGAGTCACGGTACTGAAGGCGATGTGCCGAGTCACGGTACTGAAGGCGATGTGCCGAGTCACGGTACTGAAGGCGATGTGCCGAGTCACGGTACTGAAGGCGATGTGCCGAGTCACGGTACTGAAGGCGATGTGCCGAGTCACGGTACTGAAGGCGATGTGCCGAGTCACGGTACTGAAGGCGATGTGCCGAGTCACGGTACTGAAGGCGATGTGCCGAGTCAGGGTACTGAAGGCGATGTGCCGAGTCAGGGTACTGAAGGCGATGTGCCGAGTCAGGGTACTGAAGGCGATGTGCCGAGTCACGGTACTGAAGGCGATGTGCCGAGTCACGGTACTGAAGGCGATGTGCCGAGTCACGGTACTGAAGGCGATGTGCCGAGTCACGGTACTGAAGGCGATGTGCCGAGTCACGGTACTGAAGGCGATGTGCCGAGTCAGGGTACTGAAGGCGATGTGCCGAGTCAGGGTACTGAAGGCGATGTGCCGAGTCAGGGTACTGAAGGCGATGTGCCGAGTCACGGTACTGAAGGCGATGTGCCGAGTCACGGTACTGAAGGCGATGTGCCGAGTCACGGTACTGAAGGCGATGTGCCGAGTCACGGTACTGAAGGCGATGTGCCGAGTCACGGTACTGAAGGCGATGTGCCGAGTCACGGTACTGAAGGCGATGTGCCGAGTCACGGTACTGAAGGCGATGTGCCGAGTCACGGTACTGAAGGCGATGTGCCGAGTCACGGTACTGAAGGCGATGTGCCGAGTCACGGTACTGAAGGCGATGTGCTGAGTCACGGTACTGAAGGCGATGTGCTGAGTCAGGGCTTCATTAATCTGATAGCGCCTCACGGTGGACGTCCTTAGTTCAGTGTTGCTGCCACTGGGGGGCGCCACAGGACAAGTCAGTGTCACGTTTGAATTCATGGAGCATCTCGGCTTCTTTTACATAATGGCGTGCGTGCGTGCGTGCGTGCGTGCGTGCGTACCCTCGATGGACAGGCCCTCCACGGCGCGGCGCTCCCCCCGGCTGCAGTGTGGCGGCAGGCAGAAGCCGCGGACGCTACGTCCTGTTCTCACTCGGGAGCTCAGGACATAGTTGGGGTCCAGATCGTCTCCTCCCTGAGAGGACAGACAGGTTAGGAGGGGGGGGGGGGGGGGGGTTGTGGGGGGATTGGGGGGGCCTGTACCTGCAGGTTGTCAGCGTTCAGGTCGGTCTTGTGCTTGTCGGAGGGCTTGTACCCCCCATGGCGGTCCTCGATCACGGGGTCCAGCAGCTCCTTGAACACCTCGTACGTCTCCTCGTCTCCGGCCACGCAGCCCACCGTCATGATGAAGGGGTGGCCTGGACAGAGGTCAGAGGTCATGCACATCCACCTCCCGGGGGGAGGGAGGTCATCCCGGACAAACCAACCATCACCCGTCTCCCTCGACACCACCCGTCTCCCTCGACTCCACCCGTCTCCCTCGACTCCACCCGTCTCACAGTTCAACACGCCAGATGACATAAGAGCAGCAGATTATCTGCTGCAGGTTATATAATCTCTAATCTGCACTCTGCCCAACCAGCTGCAGTAATGGAGGACGAGCTCCTCCCTGCAGAGGACTAACCCCCCCCCCGTCAGAGGACGCCGTGGAGGACGAGCGCCCCCTTGGAAGAGGACTAACCCCCCCCCCGTCAGAGGACGCCGTGGAGGACGAGCGCCCCCTTGGAAGAGGCGGACGAGGGCGTGGAGGTCCAGGCCTCCTCCCAGGCACTGATCCTGGCTAAGGTCACCCTGCAGGAAGCAGTGGGCGGAGTCAGGCGGGATTACCTGGGTTGTCGACGCCGGTCTGGATGACGTCATCCAGGGTGAAGCCGCTGGGGGTCTGCTTGCCCCTCAGGTGCTCGTACATCTCGGGGGTCAGGATCTTGGCCATGTGGTTGTTGTGCTGGCTCAGGTCCGGGTACTCCTGCTCAGAGCCGAACTTCATCTTCAGCTGGTTGTGCGTGTTACCGAACGGCATGGCTGCTCCCTGGGAGGGGGAGGGGCGGGGGGGGGGGGGGGGGGGGGGGGGAGACGGTGAGCGAAACGAACGGACCGCTGCGCCGCTACAACGGCCTCAACGACGAGGAGCCGCACTGCGGGACCGCACGGTCTTAACGGCCTTAACGGCCATTAACGGTCTTATCGGCCGTTGACGGTCGTTAACCGTCAATTTCACGGTTATAACGAATCCAATTATCACACATTTCACCACAAATCCCTGGAAAACGCCTTTCTGAAGGAGACTTCGTACCTGCGGTCGGACGTGAGGACTATTACTACCGGACGTGGAGACGAAGATCCCTATGTTGTTGTTGTTGTTGTTGTTGTTGTTGGTATTATTGTTGTGTGGTCGGCGGCGGTGTGGCGGAGCTCCGGGCTGCGGCGGCGTCCAGCGGCTCTCCTCCGCCGCTCCGCCGCTCCGCAGCCTTTATACCCAGCGCCGCGCGCTGATTGGCTGTTATTTGTGGTCCATTCATTCTATTGGTCGAGGCGCAGCCGCGTCCTCGCGCTGCGTCTCAGTTTATTCACTGGATTCTCCGCACAATCACTACTATTAAAGCCGTAATTACAAGAAAGGCCTCGACGACGGTTCAGTGTGGAAAGAAAGGTCGAGGAGGGTTGATGGTTTAGATTCAGTCTGAAGAAAGAGGAACTTCTTTATGTTCCTCTTTCTCTGTTTCCACATCCTCGAGCTTTCATACTAATATAACACGTATTAAACATAGTGGGGCATTAATACTAATATAACACGTATTAAACATACTGGGGCATTAATACTAATATAACACGTATTAAACATAGTGGGGCATTAATACTAATATAACACGTATTAAACATACTGGGGCATTAATACTAATATAACACGTATTAAACATACTGGGGCTTTCATACTAATATAACACGTATTAAACATACTGGGGCTTTCATACTAATATAACACGTATTAAACATACTGGGGCTTTCATACTAATATAACACGTATTAAACATACTGGGGCATTAATACTAATATAACACGTATTAAACATACTGGGGCTTTCATACTAATATAACACGTATTAAACATCCTGGGGCATTAATGCTAATGCAGACCATCTTTGCTGTGTTCAGCCTGCAGCCCCTCTAATCCAGGCTGTGGGCCCAGAAGACAGGCTGGTCACCTTCCTGCTGCAGGAACAGGTCCGGGTCTGGTCCTGCTGCAGGAACAGGTCCGGGTCTGGGCCTGCTGCAGGAACAGGTCCGGGTCTGGTTCTGCTGCAGGAACAGGTCCGGGTCTGGTCCTGCTGCAGGAACAGGTCCGGGTCTGGTTCTGCTGCAGGAACAGGTCCGGGTCTGGTCCTGCTGCAGGAACAGGTCCGGGTCTGGTCCTGCTGCAGGAACAGGTCCGGGTCTGGTCCTGCTGCAGGAACAGGTCCGGGTCTGGTCCTGCTGCAGGAACAGGTCCGGGTCTGGTCCTGCTGCAGGAACAGGTCCGGGTCTGGTTCTGCTGTTTCACCATTAATGTGCTGTTTCTTTTGTTTCACTGAATAAACTTACACGTCTGGGTTTTTATAGATTATAGCCACATAGATTAGATTAGAGAGAGAGAGAGAGAGAGAGAGAGAGAGAGAGAGAGAGAGAGATAGATAGATATTTAGATAGACAGATAGATAGACAGATAGAGAGATAGAGAGATTCTGAGGGTGCAAACGAAAACCGCGATATTATACATTTGTTTTTCATCTTTGTCATCAAAATGGTTGAAAAACCTTTGAACTCCGTGCATCGTGTCATAACTAGGTTATTGCTGCTCGTGTTTCAGGGACATTGTTTCAGCCTCATCCCGTCATTTCCTAGTGAACCGGCTGGAGGCTGGATCCTGGACATTGTCTCCGCTGAAGACTCCCCGGTCACACGGCTCTTTGTCCGCTCGGCCCTTTGTTTTCCTCGGATCGAGGCTGCGATCAGCTTCCGGTCACGTGGCCTCCACTTTCGCCCAAACAACACCACGTGTGGGGAAGCGCATGTACGGCTGTCACCGTGAGCCACGCGGCTGACAGCGGCCAGGAAGAGCTGAACACACCGGGCTGGAGGGGCTTTATACGGCGGGGGAAGAGAAGGTAGGTCCCGGGTCTCTGACGGTCCTTTAGCCGCTGGAAGCTTCTGGAACGGAAGCTATCTGGGCTAACAGGAGCGAGCATTAGCATCGTTAGCATCGTTAGCACACCGGGACACAACTTTAAATGAACTTTAAAAACCTTTGCACTGTGGCTTTCAGCAGTGTTTAATGTGTCTTTCGTTCCCCGCATTACCCAACCAGCTAGTTAGCTGCAGTTTAACCTCTTAGTGAGCGTCAGCCGGTTAGCCAACCTCAACCACAGCTAACTTGTCCAAAGTCGATATAAAACAATAGCAACGCTTTAGTACTCATTAAAATGTGTGTCGTTTTATTCACGCTTCATGTTCCCGTCCCTTTTTAATTATTATCGTGTTTCAGTTTTTGTTTTGTTTTTCAATCATTTAAAGACAAATTATCGTTCGGTGACGTCATGTCGCAGCTGCACGGTTACCATGGCAACGAGGCGCTCGCGAAGTTATAAATATGTCAAATAAGCTGCTCAAAGCGCCCAAACACAGGTTACAGACAGTCTCAGGGGTACAAGTTACAGAGGTACAGGTTACAAGTTACAGAGGTACAGGTTACAAGTTACAGAGGTACAGGTTACAAGTTACAGAGGTACAGGTTACAAGTTACAGAGGTACAGGTTACAGAGGTACAGGTTACAAGTTACAGAGGTACAGGTTACAAGTTACAGAGGTACAGGTTACAGAGGTACAGGTTACAAGTTACAGAGGTACAGGTTACAAGTTACAGAGGTACAGGTTACAGAGGTACAGGTTACAAGTTACAGAGGTACAGGTTACAGAGGTACAAGTTACAGAGGTACAGGTTACAGAGGTACAGGTTACAGAGGTACAGGTTACAAGTTACAGAGGTACAGGTTACAAGTTACAGAGGTACAGGTTACAGAGGTACAGGTTACAAGTTACAGAGGTACAGGTTACAAGTTACAGAGGTACAGGTTACAGAGGTACAGGTTACAAGTTACAGAGGTACAGGTTACAGAGGTACAGGTTACAGAGGTACAGGTTACAGAGGTACAGGTTACAAGTTACAGAGGTACAGCTTGAAGACGAGTGGTAAAGACCAAGGACCTCAAGGCTCCCTGTCCTCCGTCCTGCAGGGTGAAGCAGCAGCCATGAGCTTCGTGGAGTACTCGGACCTGATCCAGGACGGAGACGTGGCCATCGTGTACCTGAGCCATACCTCTGCCTTGCCCGTCAAGGTGCGGCAGGGCGGCCAGACGCAGACGCGCTACGGCGTCCTCCGCCACTCCTCCGACCTGATCGGCCGGCGCTACGGCAGCAAGGTGACCTGCAGCAGGGGGGGCTGGGTCCACGTCCTCCACCCTACGGCCGAGCTGTGGACCTGCAGCCTGCCGCACCGCACCCAGATCCTCTACACCCCCGACATCGCCACCATCACCATGATGCTGGAGCTCAAGCCCGGCGCCGTCGTCTGCGAGTCCGGTAGGGGGCGACACCGCCATGACTCAGCACTGTCACTGGGAAGACACCATGACTCAGCACTGTCACTGGGAAGACACTAGAACATGTCTGATGGAGGAGGGTGTCCTGTGTCCACCTGGTGTCCATCTAGTTCTGACCCTCAGGTAGTTCTGACCCTCCTCCAGGTAGTTCTGACCCTCCAGACCTCCTCCAGGTAGTTCTGACCCTCCAGACCTCCTCCAGGTAGTTCTGACCCTCCAGACCTCCTCCAGGTAGTTCTGACCCTCCAGACCTCCTCCAGGTAGTTCTGACCCTCCAGACCTCCTCCAGGTAGTTCTGACCCTCCAGACCTCCTTCAGGTCCACCAACTGTGTGATTGGTCAGATTCTTCTTGTTTCCTTGTTTCATGTGGGTTTGGTTTTGAGGCTCCAGCTCGCTGAGGACTGTCGTGTTCTAATCATGGCGAGCATGTAGCCTCGCTACTGTGTGAGGCCCAAAGCTTGTTAGCATGTAGCCTCGCTACTGTGGGAGGCCCAAAGCTTGTTAGCATGTAGCCTCGCTACTGTGTGAGGCCCAAAGCTTGTTAGCATGTAGCCTCGCTACTGTGTGAGGCCCAAAGCTTGTTAGCATGTAGCCTCGCTACTGTGTGAGGCCCAAAGCTTGTTAGCATGTAGCCTCGCTACTGTGTGAGGCCCAAAGCTTGTTAGCATGTAGCCTCGCTACTGTGTGAGGCCCAAAGCTTGTTAGCATGTAGCCTCGCTACTGTGTGAGGCCCAAAGCTTGTTAGCATGTAGCCTCGCTACTGTGAGAGGCCCAAAGTTTGTTAGCATGTAGCCTCGCTACTGTGTGAGGCCCAAAGCTTGTTAGCATGTAGCCTCGCTACTGTGTGAGGCCCAAAGCTTGTTAGCATGTAGCCTCGCTACTGTGTGAGGCCCAAAGCTTGTTAGCATGTAGCCTCGCTACTGTGGGAGGCCCAAAGCTTGTTAGCATGTAGCCTCGCTACTGTGGGAGGCCCAAAGCTTGTTAGCATGTAGCCTCGCTACTGTGTGAGGCCCAAAGCTTGTTAGCCTGTAGCCTCGCTACTGTGTGAGGCCCAAAGCTTGTTAGCATGTAGCCTCGCTACTGTGTGAGGCCCAAAGCTTGTTAGCATGTAGCCTCGCTACTGTGTGAGGCCCAAAGCTTGTTAGCATGTAGCCTCGCTACTGTGGGAGGCCCAAAGCTTGTTAGCATGTAGCCTCGCTACTGTGGGAGGCCCAAAGCTTGTTAGCATGTAGCCTCGCTACTGTGTGAGGCCCAAAGCTTGTTAGCATGTAGCCTCGCTACTGTGTGAGGCCCAAAGCTTGTTAGCATGTAGCCTCGCTACTGTGTGAGGCCCAAAGCTTGTTAGCATGTAGCCTCGCTACTGTGTGAGGCCCAAAGCTTGTTAGCATGTAGCCTCGCTACTGTGTGAGGCCCAAAGCTTGTTAGCATGTAGCCTCGCTACTGTGGGAGGCCCAAAGCTTGTTAGCATGTAGCCTCGCTACTGTGTGAGGCCCAAAGCTTGTTAGCATGTAGCCTCGCTACTGTGTGAGGCCCAAAGCTTGTTAGCATGTAGCCTCGCTACTGTGTGAGGCCCAAAGCTTGTTAGCATGTAGCCTCGCTACTGTGGGAGGCCCAAAGCTTGTTAGCATGTAGCCTCGCTACTGTGTGAGGCCCAAAGCTTGTTAGCATGTAGCCTCGCTACCGTTTTATTACTGAATAGGGTGGCAAAATTCCAGGAATTTTCCAAGTTGGAAACTTTCCATGGGAATCAAGGGGAATTTATGGGAATGGAAGGGCAATGTGAAGGTTGGCCCTCAGCAGAAGGATATTACAAAACAAAAAACAAGTCATTGTTTGATTTTAATTTAAAATTCAAAAATAAAAACTGAAATTCAATGCAGTTTTCTTTATCAGGTTTAAGAAGCGACAAACAAAGCTTTAAAAACTGGTTGATTTCATTTTCTGTTTCTCAAAACAAACAATGAAATGGTTGGAGAACAGAAACAATTTTTCATATTGTGCGACTTGTTATTGAAAGTACGTTTGTTCTAAAGTAATTCTATACAGGTGGTCAGCTCAGTGACACTTCAGTTCATTTGTAGGTCCTTATTTAATTTGGAATATTTCCAAATTTCCCCAGCTTAACTTCCCATGGAAAGTTTCTGAAATGTTTTCCACCCGATTGCTGAAACACTTCAGAGGAACGTGTTTCTGAAAACACCTGAGCTGTGGAGTGGAACAGTGAACACTCTGCTTCACAGAGTTGTGTGCTGTAAGGGGGCGTGGCCTGCTGTGGATGGGCGTGATCTGTGGTGAATGGGCGTGGCCTGCGAGTTGAGTATGAAATTGGGCTGAAGTCTTCTTGTTCTTCAGGCCTGATCCTGTCAAAACCAATCACCAAATGATTTAAACAGTTAGAAAGTGTGTTTCTGACCAGCTACTCTTCTGGACCATCATGAGCTCTCAGCTGTTCCTAGTGCTTCTGACCAGCTCTTCTTCTGGACCATCATGAGCTCTCAGCTGTTCCTAGTGCTTCTGACCAGCTCTTCTTCTGGACCATCATGAGCTCTCAGCTGTTCCTAGTGCTTCTGACCAGCTCTTCTTCTGGACCATCATGAGCTCTCAGCTGTTCCTAGTGCTTCTGACCAGCTCTTCTTCTGGACCATCATGAGCTCTCAGCTGTTCCTAGTGCTTCTGACCAGCTCTTCTTCTGGACCATCGTGAGCTCTCAGCTGTTCCTAGTGCTTCTGACCAGCTCTTCTTCTGGACCATCGTGAGCTCTCGGCTGTTCCTAGTGCTTCTGACCAGCTCTTCTTCTGGACCATCGTGAGCTCTCAGCTGTTCCTAGTGCTTCTGACCAGCTCTTCTTCTGGACCATCGTGAGCTCTCAGCTGTTCCTAGTGCTTCTGACCAGCTCTTCTTCTGGACCATCGTGAGCTCTCAGCTGTTCCTAGTGCTTCTGACCAGCTCTTCTTCTGGACCATCATGAGCTCTCAGCTGTTCCTAGTGCTTCTGACCAGCTCTTCTTCTGGACCATCATGAGCTCTCAGCTGTTCCTAGTGCTTCTGACCAGCTCTTCTTCTGGACCATCATGAGCTCTCAGCTGTTCCTAGTGCTTCTGACCAGCTCTTCTTCTGGACCATCGTGAGCTCTCAGCTGTTCCTAGTGCTTCTGACCAGCTCTTCTTCTGGACCATCATGAGCTCTCAGCTGTTCCTAGTGCTTCTGACCAGCTCTTCTTCTGGACCATCATGAGCTCTCAGCTGTTCCTAGTGCTTCTGACCAGCTCTTCTTCTGGACCATCATGAGCTCTCAGCTGTTCCTAGTGCTTCTGACCAGCTCTTCTTCTGGACCATCATGAGCTCTCAGCTGTTCCTAGTGCTTCTGACCAGCTCTTCTTCTGGACCATCGTGAGCTCTCAGCTGTTCCTAGTGCTTCTGACCAGCTCTTCTTCTGGACCATCATGAGCTCTCAGCTGTTCCTAGTGCTTCTGACCAGCTCTTCTTCTGGACCATCATGAGCTCTCAGCTGTTCCTAGTGCTTCTGACCAGCTCTTCTTCTGGACCATCATGAGCTCTCAGCTGTTCCTAGTGCTTCTGACCAGCTCTTCTTCTGGACCATCATGAGCTCTCGGCTGTTCCTAGTGCTTCTGACCAGCTCTTCTTCTGGACCATCGTGAGCTCTCGGCTGTTCCTAGTGCTTCTGACCAGCTCTTCTTCTGGACCATCGTGAGCTCTCGGCTGTTCCTAGTGCTTCTGACCAGCTCTTCTTCTGGACCATCGTGAGCTCTCGGCTGTTCCTAGTGCTTCTGACCAGCTCTTCTTCTGGACCATCGTGAGCTCTCAGCTGTTCGTTGTACATCAGTGTGATCCTTCAGGAGGAGCAGGATGAAGAGCTGCTCCTGCAGTGTCGGAGAGCTCAGCAGTTTGATCTCCATGTTTCCTGACCTGTTGTGATGAACTGAGCTGCAGACGAGCCCATGAGCCTCAGATTACAGGGATTAGAACCTGATGGCTGCAGATCCTGTACAGGAAGTGAGGCGTGAAGCAGAAGAAGAGTCCTCTGGCAGGCTTCATCATGTGGAGGAGGGGCTTCTTTTAATCCCGTCTCCTCCAGGTGTTTCCAGCTGCAGAGCATCATGGGATCGTTGTATTTCCACACTTCGCTTTTCTGTGCTGGCCGTGGCCCCCCCCCCCCCCCCCCCCCCCCCCCCCCAGCTGCCTCCACTTCCGCTTTCCAGCCTGCCATCACTGCAAGTGTGTCGGAGCAGTGGGGGGGGTTTGCTGCAGTGCCTCGTCATGTTTTATTGCCCGCTGCCCTGCGCATGTCACACCGTGGATGGAGTGTGTGTGTGTGTGTGTGTGTGTGTGTGTGTGTGTGTGTGTGTGTGTGTGTGTGTGTGTGTGTGTGTGTGTGTGTGTGTGTGTGTGTGTGTGTGTGTGTGTGTGTGTGTGTGTGTGTGTGTGTGTGTGTGTGTGTGTGTGTGTGTGTGTGTGTGTGTGTGTGCGGCTCAGTGTGATGACTCAGCATTCATCCTGTCTGTCTGCAGCAGCCTCCCGTCAGGGTCATCCTGCAGGAGACGAACCGTCCTGCAGGAGACGAACCGTCCTGCAGGAGACAAGCCGTCCTGCAGGAGACGAGCCGTCTTGCAGGAGACAAACTGTCCTGCAGGAGACAAACTGTCCTGCAGAAGACGAGCCGTCCTGCAGGAGACGAACTGTCCTGCAGGAGACAAGCCGACCTGCAGGAGACGAACTGTCCTGCAGGAGACAAGCCGTCCTGCAGGAGACGAGCCGTCTTGCAGGAGACAAACTGTCCTGCAGAAGACGAGCCGTCCTGCAGGAGACGGGCCGTCGGTACCTAGCTTCACTGAGGTACAGACGTGCAGCTAATCGGCTCCTAGCTTCCTGTTCCCTCCTAGCTTCACTGAGGTACAGACGAGCAGCTAATTGGCTCCTAGCTTCCCTGTGTTCCCTCCTAGCTTCACTGAGGTACAGACGAGCAGCTAATCGGCTCCTAGCTTCCTGTTCCCTCCTAGCTTCACTGAGGTACAGACGAGCAGCTAATTGGCTCCTAGCTTCCCTGTGTTCCCTCCTAGCTTCACTGAGGTACAGACGAGCAGCTAATCGGCTCCTAGCTTCCCTGTGTTCCCTCCTAGCTTCACTGAGGTACAGACGTGCAGCTAATCGGCTCCTAGCTTCCCTGTGTTCCCTCCTAGCTTCACTGAGGTACAGACGAGCAGCTAATCGGCTCCTAGCTTCCTGTTCCCTCCTAGCTTCACTGAGGTACAGACGTGCAGCTAATCGGCTCCTAGCTTCCCTGTGTTCCCTCCTAGCTTCACTGAGGTACAGACGAGCAGCTAATCGGCTCCTAGCTTCCCTGTGTTTCCTCCTAGCTTCACTGAGGTACAGACGTGCAGCTAATCGGCTCCTAGCTTCCCTGTGTTCCCTCCTAGCTTCACTGAGGTACAGATGTGCAGCTAATCGGCTCCTAGCTTCCCTGTGTTTCCTCCTAGCTTCACTGAGGTGCAGACGTGCAGCTAATCGGCTCCTAGCTTCCCTGTGTTTCCTCCTAGCTTCACTGAGGTGCAGACGTGCAGCTAATCGGCTCCTAGCTTCCCTGTGTTTCCTCCTAGCTTCACTGAGGTACAGACGAGCAGCTAATCGGCTCCTAGCTTCCCTGTGTTTCCTCCTAGCTTCACTGAGGTACAGACGTGCAGCTAATCGGCTCCTAGCTTCCCTGTGTTCCCTCCTAGCTTCACTGAGGTACAGATGTGCAGCTAATCGGCTCCTAGCTTCCCTGTGTTTCCTCCTAGCTTCACTGAGGTGCAGACGTGCAGCTAATCGGCTCCTAGCTTCCCTGTGTTTCCTCCTAGCTTCACTGAGGTGCAGACGTGCAGCTAATCGGCTCCTAGCTTCCCTGTGTTTCCTCCTAGCTTCACTGAGGTACAGACGAGCAGCTAATCGGCTCCTAGCTTCCCTGTGTTCCCTCCTAGCTTCACTGAGGTACAGACGTGCAGCTAATCGGCTCCTAGCTTCCTGTTCCCTCCTAGCTTCACTGAGGTACAGACGAGCAGCTAATCGGCTCCTAGCTTCCTGTTCCCTCCTAGCTTCACTGAGGTACAGACGAGCAGCTAATTGGCTCCTAGCTTCCCTGTGTTCCCTCCTAGCTTCACTGAGGTGCAGACGTGCAGCTAATCGGCTCCTAGCTTCCCTGTGTTCCCTCCTAGCTTCACTGAGGTACAGACGAGCAGCTAATCGGCTCCTAGCTTCCTGTTCCCTCCTAGCTTCACTGAGGTACAGACGTGCAGCTAATCGGCTCCTAGCTTCCCTGTGTTCCCTCCTAGCTTCACTGAGGTACAGACGAGCAGCTAATCGGCTCCTAGCTTCCCTGTGTTTCCTCCTAGCTTCACTGAGGTACAGACGTGCAGCTAATCGGCTCCTAGCTTCCCTGTGTTCCCTCCTAGCTTCACTGAGGTACAGATGTGCAGCTAATCGGCTCCTAGCTTCCCTGTGTTTCCTCCTAGCTTCACTGAGGTGCAGACGTGCAGCTAATCGGCTCCTAGCTTCCCTGTGTTTCCTCCTAGCTTCACTGAGGTGCAGACGTGCAGCTAATCGGCTCCTAGCTTCCCTGTGTTTCCTCCTAGCTTCACTGAGGTACAGACGAGCAGCTAATCGGCTCCTAGCTTCCCTGTGTTTCCTCCTAGCTTCACTGAGGTGCAGACGTGCAGCTAATCGGCTCCTAGCTTCCCTGTGTTTCCTCCTAGCTTCACTGCGGTGCAGACGTGCAGCTAATCGGCTCCTAGCTTCCCTGTGTTTCCTCCTAGCTTCACTGAGGTACAGACGTGCAGCTAATCGGCTCCTAGCTTCCCTGTGTTCCCTCCTAGCTTCACTGAGGTACAGACGAGCAGCTAATCGGCTCCTAGCTTCCTGTTCCCTCCTAGCTTCACTGAGGTACAGACGAGCAGCTAATCGGCTCCTAGCTTCCCTGTGTTCCCTCCTAGCTTCACTGAGGTACAGACGAGCAGCTAATCGGCTCCTAGCTTCCTGTTCCCTCCTAGCTTCACTGAGGTACAGACGTGCAGCTAATCGGCTCCTAGCTTCCCTGTGTTTCCTCCTAGCTTCACTGAGGTACAGACGTGCAGCTAATCGGCTCCTAGCTTCCCTGTGTTTCCTCCTAGCTTCACTGAGGTACAGACGAGCAGCTAATCGGCTCCTAGCTTCCCTGTGTTTCCTCCTAGCTTCACTGAGGTACAGACGTGCAGCTAATCGGCTCCTAGCTTCCCTGTGTTCCCTCCTAGCTTCACTGAGGTGCAGACGTGCAGCTAATCGGCTCCTAGCTTCCTGTTCCCTCCTAGCTTCCCTGTGTTTCCTCCTAGCTTCACTGAGGTACAGACGTGCAGCTAATCGGCTCCTAGCTTCCCTGTGTTTCCTCCTAGCTTCACTGAGGTGCAGACGTGCAGCTAATCGGCTCCTAGCTTCCTGTTCCCTCCTAGCTTCACTGAGGTGCAGACGTGCAGCTAATCGGCTCCTAGCTTCCCTGTGTTTCCTCCTAGCTTCACTGAGGTACAGACGTGCAGCTAATCGGCTCCTAGCTTCCCTGTGTTTCCTCCTAGCTTCACTGAGGTGCAGACGTGCAGCTAATCGGCTCCTAGCTTCCCTGTGTTTCCTCCTAGCTTCACTGAGGTACAGACGTGCAGCTAATCGGCTCCTAGCTTCCCTGTGTTCCCTCCTAGCTTCACTGAGGTACAGACGTGCAGCTAATCGGCTCCTAGCTTCCCTGTGTTTCCTCCTAGCTTCACTGAGGTGCAGACGTGCAGCTAATCGGCTCCTAGCTTCCCTGTGTTTCCTCCTAGCTTCACTGAGGTACAGACGTGCAGCTAATCGGCTCCTAGCTTCCCTGTGTTTCCTCCTAGCTTCACTGAGGTGCAGACGTGCAGCTAATCGGCTCCTAGCTTCCTGTTCCCTCCTAGCTTCACTGAGGTACAGACGTGCAGCTAATCGGCTCCTAGCTTCCCTGTGTTTCCTCCTAGCTTCACTGAGGTACAGACGTGCAGCTAATCGGCTCCTAGCTTCCCTGTGTTTCCTCCTAGCTTCACTGAGGTGCAGACGTGCAGCTAATCGGCTCCTAGCTTCCTGTTCCCTCCTAGCTTCACTGAGGTACAGACGTGCAGCTAATCGGCTCCTAGCTTCCCTGTGTTCCCTCCGAGCTTCACTGAGGTCAGATTAGCGGCAGTAATCTGGATGGTCCAGCTCAGAGCGCCGCTCCTCTGCAGTCACCTTGTGAAGGTTGTAGTTAATTATTCACCACAGCCTCTCTGCCACACCTGCAGCTCAAACACTCGTCAAATGTCCTCCAGGGTCACGAGGCGCCAGGCTGCAGGAGGAGCTGCTGGTTCAACTGCCGTTCCACCGTAGCTTTTCTTCAAGAGCTTCTGAGGAGAAACACTTGTGATCAGTCTGCAGACCAGCTCCTCTTCCAGCTCATTTCTCACACTGAGACCCGGTCCGGGTCTAGGAGGCTGCCCTGCAGGCCAGCAGACTGTCAAAACTCCCACAATGCAGCAGGTCACTGCATTTTGCACCACAAGGGTTCATTACATTTGGCTTTATGTTGGGAATGGAGACATTTCCTGAAGGAATTCTTACCCATGACCACCCTGGGCTTTCATCACCAATATTAGTGGCCACTGCTCACCACACGGTTTCCATGGAAACGCCAAACGTTTCAGAAACAATATGGTTCCATTTTAAAGGTTGTGGAAGAGGAGCTGTAAAGTTTAGAGAAGTGTGAATGTGAGAAGGAGGGAAAAGAAAACGGAGGTGAAGGTGGAGCAGCTTTTCTGGAGCTCCGGTGTTCTGGTTCTGGTTCTGTAACGGTGCTGGTGTTCTGGTTCTGGTTCTGTAACGGTGCTGGTGTTCTGGTTCTGGTTCGGGTTCGGGTTTCTCAGTGGTTCCTAAAGAAGGAAGCACTGAAGAGTTCAGACCTCCGTCATGTTTGAAACAGAAAACCTGGTGTTCCTACAGGAACTGAGATCCACTGTCTGAGCTGCACTGGTTTGATCCGACTGCTGGTTCTGTTCTGCTGGCTCAGTTCTTGTTGGTTCTGTTCTGCTGGCTCAGTTCTTGTTGGTTCTGTTCTGCTGGCTCAGTTCTTGTTGGTTCTGTTCTGCTGGCTCAGTTCTTGTTGATTCAGTTCTTGTTGGAATGTTCCTGATGTGACCCCACCTGGTGGAGGAAGGTTCCTGATGTACCCCACCTGGTGGAGGAAGGTTCCTGATGTGACCCCACCTGGTGGAGGAAGGTTCCTGATGTGACACCACCTGGACTGTTGTTATGTGACTTTCAAAATAAAAGTACCAAGTCCAGGAGAACATGGAGTCATGACACCACTGAGGGAACTTTGTTCTGATGGTCTCTACTGAGCATGTGCAGAAGAACTCGTGACCACTAGTGTGTGTGTGTGTGTGTGTGTGTGTGTGTGTGTGTGTGTGTGTGTGTGTGTGTGTGTGTGTGTGTGTGTGTGTGTGTGTGTGTGTGTGTGTGTGTGTGTGTGTGTGTGTGTGTGTGTGTGTGTGTGTGTGTGTGTGTGTGTGTGAGAGAGAGAACAAACACTGATAAAGGCTATGAAAGTTTGACATGTCCATTTGACTGGTTGCCATGGAAACGGCCTCTGCAGTCAGGACCAGCCAGCATTGGTGTTTTGTGTTTCATTGAGGTAAACAAGCAAACTTGGCTCTTGGTTTTTAACCCTTGAGCAGCTGCCTTGCTCCTCACTTCCTCCTCCTCACTTCCTCCTCCTCACTTCCTCCTCCTCACTTCCTCCTCCTCACTTCCTCCTCCTCACTTCCTCCTCCTCACTTCCTCCTCCTCACTTCCTCCTCCTCACTTCCTCCTCACTTCCTCCTCCTCACTTCCTCCTCCTCACTTCCTCCTCCTCACTTCCTCCTCCTCACTTCCTCCTCCTCACTTCCTCCTCCTCACTTCCTCCTCCTCACTTCTTCCTCCTCACTTCCTCCTCCTCACTTCCTCCTCCTCACTTCTTCCTCCTCACTTCCTCCTCCTCACTTCCTCCTCCTCACTTCCTCCTCCTCACTTCCTCCTCCTCACCTCCAACCCTAACCCTCCTCGGAGGCCCGGTATTAAAAGTCTCTCTCCTCCTCCTCCTCCTCCTCGGAGGCCCAGTATTAAAAGTCTCTCTCCTCCTCCTCCTCCTCCTCGGAGGCCCAGTATTAAAAGTGGCTCTCCTCCTCGGAGGCCCGGTATTAAAAGTCTCTCTCCTCCTCCTCCTCGGCTCGGTATTAAAAGTCTCTCTCCTCCTCCTCCTCCTCCTCGGAGGCCCAGTATTAAAAGTGGCTCTCCTCCTCCTCCTCCTCCTCGGAGGCCCAGTATTAAAAGTCTCTCTCCTCCTCCTCCTCGGAGGCCCAGTATTAAAAGTCTCTCTCCTCCTCCTCCTCCTCCTCGGAGGCCCAGTATTAAAAGTCTCTCTCCTCCTCCTCCTCGGAGGCCCAGTATTAAAAGTGGCTCTCCTCCTCCTCCTCCTCCTCGGAGGCCCAGTATTAAAAGTCTCTCTCCTCCTCCTCCTCCTCCTCGGAGGCCCAGTATTAAAAGTCTCTCTCCTCCTCCTCCTCGGAGGCCCAGTATTAAAAGTGGCTCTCCTCCTCCTCGGAGGCCCAGTATTAAAAGTCTCTCTCCTCCTCCTCCTCCTCCTCGGAGGCCCAGTATTAAAAGTCTCTCTCCTCCTCCTCCTCCTCCTCGGAGGCCCAGTATTAAAAGTCTCTCTCCTCCTCCTCCTCGGAGGCCCAGTATTAAAAGTCTCTCTCCTCCTCCTCCTCCTCCTCGGAGGCCCAGTATTAAAAGTCTCTCTCCTCCTCCTCCTCCTCCTCCTCGGAGGCCCAGTATTAAAAGTCTCTCTCCTCCTCCTCCTCCTCCTCGGAGGCCCAGTATTAAAAGTCTCTCTCCTCCTCCTCCTCCTCCTCGGAGGCCCAGTATTAAAAGTCTCTCTCCTCCTCCTCCTCGGAGGCCCAGTATTAAAAGTCTCTCTCCTCCTCCTCCTCCTCCTCCTCGGAGGCCCAGTATTAAAAGTCTCTCTCCTCCTCCTCCTCCTCCTCGGAGGCCCAGTATTAAAAGTCTCTCTCCTCCTCCTCGGAGGCCCAGTATTAAAAGTCTCTCTCCTCCTCCTCCTCCTCCTCCTCGGCCCGGTATTAAAAGTCGCTCCACGCTCGGCCATTGATGTTGTTTCTCCGCTCAGCAGGGGGTCTTGGCGAGTCTCAGTGCTGCAGCTTCACACTGGCCTCTTTGTCGCCTGTGGACAAAGGCAGTGGTGATGTAATGTCAGGAGGGGGAGGGGGGGGAGGGGGGGGGGGGGTGATGGGATGTGCTGTCGTCCCAGACCGCAAGGTCACGTGACGCCACTCCCCTTCAGCGCTCCTCCACATCAGCCTGCTCCTCCACTGCTCCTCCACTGCTCCTCCACTGCTCCTCCGCTGCTCCTCCACTGCTCCTCCGCTGCTCCTCCGCTGCTCCTCCGCTGCTCCTCCTCTGCTCCTCCTCTGCTCCTCCGCTGCTCCTCCACTGCTCCTCCATTGCTCCTCCACTGCTCCTCCATTGCTCCTCCTCTGCTCCTCCACTGCTCCTCCACTGCTCCTCCACTGCTCCTCCTCTGCTCCTCCTCTGCTCCTCCACTGCTCCTCCACTGCTCCTCCACTGCTCCTCCTCTGCTCCTCCACTGCTCCTCCTCTGCTCCTCCTCTGCTCCTCCTCTGCTCCTCCACTGCTCCTCCACTGCTCCTCCTCTGCTCCTCCACTGCTCTTCCTCTGCTCCTCCTCTGCTCCTCCACTGCTCCTCCTCTGCTCCTCCACTGCTCCTCCACTGCTCCTCCTCTGCTCCTCCTCTGCTCCTCCTCTGCTCCTCCACTGCTCCTCCTCTGCTCCTCCACTGCTCCTCCTCTGCTCCTCCACTGCTCCTCCACTGCTCCTCCTCTGCTCCTCCACTGCTCTTCCTCTGCTCCTCCTCTGCTCCTCCACTGCTCCTCCTCTGCTCCTCCACTGCTCCTCCATTGCTCCTCCTCTGCTCCTCCTCTGCTCCTCCTCTGCTCCTCCACTGCTCCTCCTCTGCTCCTCCTCTGCTCCTCCATTGCTCCTCCTCTGCTCCTCCACTGCTCCGCACTGCCCCGCACTGCCCCGTACTGCCCCGCACTGCCCCGTACTGCCCCGCACTGCAGTACGAGGCAGTACGAGGCAGTACGAGGCAGTACGAGGCAGTACGGGGCAGTACGGGGCAGTACGAGGCAGTACGAGGCAGTACGAGGCAGTACGGGGCAGTACGGGGCAGTACGAGGCAGTACGAGGCAGTACGGGGCAGTACGGGGCCGTTGAGGACTCTCTTAACCTCGCATGCAGGAAAAGGTTTTGACCCGACATGAGGACCTGGAACCAAACCTCTCCTGCATTTACCTCGTTAGATTGTAGACCTATAAACCTAGAGACCTGATGTGACCTCACCTGACCTCCATGACAACAAACTTCATGTTTTATCAAAAGTTCCTCATTAAACCTATCAGACAATGTCACACATCTCAGGTTATCTCATGTTTATCTCATGTTTATCTCATGTTCATCTCAGGTTATCTCATGTTTATCTCATGTTTATCTCATGTTTATCTCATGTTTATCTCATGTTTATCTCATGTTCATCTCAGGTTTATCTCGGTTTATCTCATGTTTATCTCATGTTCATCTCAGGTTTATCTCAGGTTATTTCATGTTTATCTCAGGTTATCTCATGTTTATCTCATGTTTATCTCGGTTTATCTCATGTTTATCTCAGGTTATCTCATGTTTATCTCATGTTTATCTCAGGTTATCTCATGTTTATCTCAGGTTTATCTCGGTTTATCTCATGTTTATCTCAGGTTATCTCATGTTTATCTCAGGTTTATCTCGGTTTATCTCAGGTTTATCTCAGGTTATCTCATGTTTATCTCAGGTTATCTCTGGTGGCTATCCCCAGGCTCTCCCAGGTTACCCCAGGTGTTGACCAGGTGTTTATCCCAGGTTATCCCAGGCTCTCCCAGGCTCTCCCAGGTTATCCCAGGTGTTAACCAGGTGTTGACCAGGTTTTTATTCCAGGTGTTGACCAGGTGTTTATCCCAGGTTATCCCAGGTGTTGACCAGGTGTTTATCCCAGGTTATCCCAGGCTCTCCAGGTTATCCCAGGTTATCCCAGGCTATCCCAGGTGTTGACCAGGTGTTTATTCCAGGCTATCCCAGGCTCTCACCAGGTGCTGTGTCTCCAGGTACGGGCAGTGGCTCCCTGTCCCACGCCATCCTGCGCAGCGTGGCTCCGTCAGGTCACCTGCACACGGTGGAGTTCCACCAGCAGCGGGCGGAGAAGGTGATGGAGGAGTTCAAGGAGCACCGGGTGGACCACCTGGTGACCGTCAGGACCCAGGACGTGTGTCGGGACGGCTTCGGCGTCCGGGGGGTGGCGGACGCCGTCTTCCTGGACATCCCCAGCCCCTGGGAGGCGGTGCAGCACGCCAAGGACGCCCTGAGGACACGAGGTCAGGAGGGACACATTGAGGACCCATGTCTTTTACTAGTGTGTCCCCATGGAGGACGTCTTGGAACCATGTCTTTTACTAGTGTGTCCCCATGGAGGACGTCCTGGAACTATGTCTTTTACTAGTGTGTCCCCATGGAGGACGTCCTGGAACTATGTCTTTTACTAGTGTGTCCCCATGGAGGACGTCCTGGAACTATGTCTTTTACTAGTGTGTCCCCATGGAGGACGTCCTGGAACTATGTCTTTTACTAGTGTGTCCCCATGGAGGACGTCCTGGAACCATGTCTTTTACTAGTGTGTCCCATGGAGGACGTCCTGGAACCATGTCTTTTACTAGTGTGTCCCCATGGAGGACGTCCTGGAACCATGTCTTTTACTAGTGTGTCCCCATGGAGGACGTCCTGGAACTATGTCTTTTACTAGTGTGTCCCCATGGAGGACGTCCAGTCCCTGAAGACTGGAGAACGCTGTGACTCCGCCTCCTTCTTTCAAATGCAGCTCGTGGTCCTGGGCACCACGGTGGTAGTAACTGGGATGTGGTGCTTTTATTTTGACAGTCACCATGATAATATTTGTTGTGTGTGTGTGTGTGTGTGTGTGTGTGTGTGTGTGTGTGTGTGTGTGTGTGTGTGTGTGTGTGTGTGTGTGTGTGTGTGTGTGTGTGTGTGTGTGTGTGTGTGTGTGTGTGTGTGTGTGTGTGTGTGTGTGTGTGTTTCAGTACTTAAACTAACAGCTGCGCCAAGTAGTGGACCAACATGAAAACTATATCGTTTTCAAAATGTTGCATCGTAAAGGCAAAACTTTTGTGAAATGAAAATGCAAAAGCGCAGCGTTTTCACTGTGAAGGGTCTTAATGTTGTGGCTGTGTTTTCACTGCAGCAGTGTGAAGGGTCTTAATGTTGTGGCTGTGTTTTCACTGCAGCAGTGTGAAGGGTCTTAATGTTGTGGCTGTGTTTTCACTGCAGCAGTGTGAAGGGTCTTAATGTTGTGGCTTGTGTTTTCACTGCAGCAGTGTGAAGGGTCTTAATGTTGTGGCTGTGTTTTCACTGCAGCAGTGTGAAGGGTCTTAATGTGGCTGTGTTTTCACTGCAGCAGTGTGAAGGGTCTTAATGTGGCTGTGTTTTCACTGCAGCAGTGTGAAGGGTCTTAATGTTGTGGCTGTGTTTTCACTGCAGCAGTGTGAAGGGTCTTAATGTGGCTGTGTTTTCACTGCAGCAGTGTGAAGGGTCTTAATGTGGCTGTGTTTTCACTGCAGCAGTGTGAAGGGTCTTAATGTGGCTGTGTTTTCACTGCAGCAGTGTGAAGGGTCTTAATGTGGCTGTGTTTTCACTGCAGCAGTGTGAATGTCTTAATGTGGCTGTGTTTTCACTGCAGCAGTGTGAAGGGTCTTAATGTGGCTGTGTTTTCACTGCAGCAGTGTGAAGGGTCTTGATGTGGCTGTGTTTATCACTGCAGTACGATGTGAGGGGTCTTAATGTGCTGTGTTTTCACTGCAGCAGTGTGAAGGGTCTTAATGTGGCTGTGTTTAGCAGTGTGAAGGGTCTTAATGTGGCTGTGTTTTCACTGCAGCAGTGTGAAGAGTCTTAATGTTGTGGCTGTGTTTTCACTGCAGCAGTGTGAAGGGTCTTAATGTGGCTGTGTTTTCACTGCAGCAGTGTGAAATGTCTTAATGTGGCTGTGTTTTCACTGCAGCAGTGTGAAGGGTCTTAATGTGGCTGTGTTTTCACTGCAGCAGTGTGAAGGGTCTTAATGTTGTGGCTGTGTTTTCACTGCAGCAGTGTGAAGGGTCTTAATGTGGCTGTGTTTTCACTGCAGCAGTGTGAAGGGTCTTAATGTGGCTGTGTTTTCACTGCAGCAGTGTGAAGGGTCTTAATGTTGTGGCTGTGTTTTCACTGCAGCAGTGTGAAGGGTCTTAATGTGGCTGTGTTTTCACTGCAGCAGTGTGAAGGGTCTTAATGTGGCTGTGTTTTCACTGCAGCAGTGTGAAGGGTCTTAATGTGGCTGTGTTTTCACTGCAGCAGTGTGAAGGGTCTTAATGTTGTGGCTGTGTTTTCACTGCAGCAGTGTGAAGGGTCTTAATGTGGCTGTGTTTTCACTGCAGCAGTGTGAAGGGTCTTAATGTGGCTGTGTTTTCACTGCAGCAGTGTGAAGGGTCTTAATGTGGCTGTGTTTTCACTGCAGCAGTGTGAAGGGTCTTAATGTTGTGGCTGTGTTTTCACTGCAGCAGTGTGAAGGGTCTTAATGTGGCTGTGTTTTCACTGCAGCAGTGTGAAGGGTCTTAATGTGGCTGTGTTTTCACTGCAGCAGTGTGAAGGGTCTTATGGTTGTGACTGGTGGCGTCGCCACGGCGACAGGAAGTGTCCTGCTTGACGTCTGTCCTCGTGGTTCCCTGTGCTTAAAGCAGCCTGAGGCTCACAGTCAGCTGAGGATGACTGCTGTGTGACTGGGCCTGCAGCAGGAACACCCCCCCCCTCCCCCCCACCCCCCCCCCCCCCCCCCCCCAACAACCAGGGAAATGTGGCCTGGCGTTGCTTCACAGCCATGGATCACGACTCACAGCTCATTAACTTCTCCGTGGCGTCGGTTTCTCCGTCCGTAGCAACGTGACACAAACCAGCCTGCTGAGGCTGCAGCCGTCCAGGCAGGTCGGGGTCAGAGGTCACGGAGGGGCACTGGGGGTCAGAGGTCACTGAGGGGCACTGGGGGTCAGAGGTCACTGAGGGGCACTGGGGGTCACTGAGGGCCACTGAGGGTCACTGAGGGGCACTGAGGGGCACTGAGGGGCACTGGGGGCCACTGAGGGCAAGTTTACAAAGTTCATAGCACCTGGACCTGTGAGAGGAGGAAGATGCTCTATAATCTGGATTAGAGGAGGAAGATGCTCTATAATCTGGATTAGAGGAGGAAGATGCTCTATAATCTGGTATTAGAGGAGGAAGATGCTCTATAATCTGGTATTAGAGGAGGAAGATGCTCTATAATCTGGATTAGAGGAGGAAGATGCTCTATAATCTGGTATTAGAGGAGGAAGATGCTCTATAATCTGGATTAGAGGAGGAAGATGCTCTATAATGTGGACTAGAGGAGGAAGATGCTCTATAATGTTTATTAGAGGAGGAAGATGCTCTATAATGTGGACTAGAGGAGGAAGATGCTCTATAATGTTTATTAGAGGAGGAAGATGCTCTATAATGTGGACTAGAGGAGGAAGATGCTCTATAATGTGGATTAGAGGAGGAAGATGCTCTATAATCTGGATTAGAGGAGGAAGATGCTCTATAATGTGGATTAGAGGAGGAAGATGCTCTATAATCTGGTATTAGAGGAGGAAGATGCTCTATAATCTGGTATTGGAGGAGGAAGATGCTCTATAATCTGGATTGGAGGAGGAAGATGCTCTATAATGTGGACTAGAGGAGGAAGATGCTCTA
>NW_027661907.1:102500-132000 GCF_963422515.1 Blennius ocellaris | reverse complement strand
ATTATAAATTGTATATTTATCTTCTGTTTTAACATTCATTTGATGCAGTTTTGCTGTTTTACTGATATTTGGAGCAATATTGTTTACGTTTTAGTCTTTTTAATGACTGGCTACGTCAGCAGCAGCTAACCCTAACCCTAACCAAGCTAACAGCAGCTAACCCTAACCACTTTAGCAGCAGCTAACCCTAGCCAAGTTAACAGCAGCTAACCCTAACCCTAACCAAGTTAACAGCAGCTAACCCTAACCCTAACCCTTAACCAAGTTAACAGCAGCCAACCCTAACCAAGTTAACAGCAGCTAACCCTAACCCTAACCAAGCTAACAGCAGCTAACCCTAACCCCTAACCCTAACCAAGTTAACAGCAGCTAACCCTAGCCAAGTTAACAGCAGCTAACCCTAACCCTAGCCAAGTTAACAGCAGCTAACCCTAACCCTAACCAAGTTAACAGCAGCTAACCCTAACCAAGCTAACAGCAGCTAACCCTAACCACGTTAGCAGCAGCTAACCCTAACCCTAACCAAGTTAACAGCAGCTAACCCTAGCCAAGTTAACAGCAGCTAACCCTAACCCTAACCCTAACCAAGTTAACAGCAGCTAACCCTAGCCAAGTTAACAGCAGCTAACCCTAGCCAAGCTAGCAGCAGCTAACCCTAACCAAGCTAGCAGCAGCTAACCCTAACCCTAACCAAGTTAGCAGCAGCTGACTAACCAAGTTAGAGAGTAACCTAGCTATAACTATTGGTAAACCAGAGACAAAACTCAAACGACAAAGTGACTGAAATAGTTCAAATCTACATTCAGTGAAAAAACGTCTGAAGTGTCAAAGGTCAAGGTCGTTTGTGGGTGGAGCAGGGAGGTGGAGGAGCAAGGAGGTGGTGGAGCACTGAGTTGGTGGAGGAGCAGGGAGGTGGTGGAGCAAGGAGGTGGTGGAGCAGGCAGGTGGAGGACCACTGAGGTGGTGGAGGAGAACTGAGGTGGAGGAGCAGGGAGGTGGAGAAGCACTGAGGGGGAGGAGCACTGAGGTGGAGGAGCAGGGAGGTGGTGGAGGAGCACTGAAGTGGAGGAGCAGGGAGGTGGTGGAGCAGGGAGGTGGAGGAGCAGGGAGGTGGAGCACTGAGGTGGAGGAGCAGGGAGGTGGAGCACTGAAGTGGAGGAGCAGGGAGGGTGGTGGAGCACTGAGGTGGAGGAGCAGGGAGGTGGAGAAGCACTGAGGGGGAGGAGCAGGGAGGTGGTGGAGGAGCACTGAAGTGGAGGAGCAGGGAGGTGGAGGAGCAGGGAGGTGGAGCACTGAGGTGGAGGAGCAGGGAGGTGGTGGAGGAGCACTGAAGTGGAGGAGCAGGGAGGTGGAGGAGCAGGCAGGTGGAGGACCACTGAGGTGGTGGAGGACAACTGAGGTGGAGGAGCAGGGAGGTGGAGGAGTAGGGAGGTGGAGAAGCACTGAGGGGGAGGAGCACTGAGGTGGAGGAGCAGGGAGGTGGTGGAGGAGCACTGAAGTGGAGGAGCAGGGAGGTGGTGGAGCAGGGAGGTGGAGGAGCAGGGAGGTGGAGCACTGAGGGTGGAGGAGCAGGGAGGTGGAGCACTGAAGTGGAGGAGCAGGGAGGTGGTGGAGCACTGAGGTGGAGGAGCAGGGAGGTGGAGAAGCACTGAGGGGGAGGAGCAGGGAGGTGGGGGAGGAGCAGGGAGGTGGTGGAGGAGCACTGAAGTGGAGGAGCAGGGAGGTGGTGGAGCAGGGAGGTGGAGGAGCAGGGAGGTGGAGCACTGAGGTGGAGGAGCAGGGAGGTGGTGGAGGAGCACTGAAGTGGAGGAGCAGGGAGGTGGAGGAGCAGGCAGGTGGAGGACCACTGAGGTGGTGGAGGACAACTGAGGTGGAGGAGCAGGGAGGTGGAGGGAGTAGGGAGGTGGAGGAGCAGGGAGGTGGTGGAGCAGGGAAGTGGAGGAGCAGGGAGGTGGAGGAGCACTGAGGTGGAGGAGTAGGGAGGTGGAGGAGTAGGGAGGTGGTGGAGGAGCACTGAGGTGGAGGAGCAGGGAGGTGGAGGAGGAGCAGGGAGGTGGTGGAGCAGCGGGGAGGTGGAGGCGCTCAGTGCTCCTCCACCTCCCTGAGAACTCAAGTCATTAAAACCCCCAGCAGCTCCGTCTGGGTCCCGGCTGGGTGGAGGCCCGGGGCTGACCCTGGATACCAGCCTGTGTGTGTGTGGGAGGGAGGGGGGGGGGGGGGGGGGTCGGGCTGCTGGACTGGAAATGGTTCAACAAGGAGTTGAACCATTTCTTCCTCTTCCTCCTCTTCCTCCTCCTCCTCTTCATCTTCCTCTTCTTCCTCCTCCTCCTCATCTTCCTCCTCCACCTCTTCCTCCTCCTACTCCTCCTCTTCTTCCTCCTCCTCCACCTCTTCCTCCTCCTCTTCCTCCTCCTACTCCTCCTCTTCTTCCTCCTCCTCCACCTCTTCCTCTTCCTCTTCCTCCTCTTCCTCCTCCTACTCCTCCTCTTCTTCCTCCTCCTCCACCTCTTCCTCCTCCTCTTCCTCCTCCTACTCCTCCTCTTCTTCCTCCTCCTCCACCTCTTCCTCTTCCTCTTCCTCCTCTTCCTCTTCCTCCTCTTCCTCTTCCTCCTCCTCTTCCTCCTCCTCTTCCTCCTCCTCCACCCCCTCCTCCTCCTCCTCCTCCTCCTCCTCCTCTTCCTCCTCCTCTTCCTCCTCTTCCTCTTCCTCTTCCTCCTCCTCCTGCTCCTCTTCCTCCTCCTCTTCCTCCTCCTCCTCTTCCTCCTCCTCTTCCTCCTCCTCTTCCTCCTCCTTCTGCACCCCCACTGTCTGTCTGCTCAGCCCCATGGACGCTGCTGCATGACATAACCCTCTCTCTCTCACACACACACACACACACACACACACACACACACACACACACACACACACACACACACACACACACACACACACACACACACACACACACACACACACACACACACAGGACGTCAGGTGTTGCGTCACCTCCAGTGAATCGTCCTTTTTCTTCTGGGCTCCATTTTCCTGTGATGTAACATCACTGTGCACAAAACATGTCGCACTCCTCCATCCTTCATCCCTTCATCCTTCTTCCCTCCATCACTTCATCCCTCCATCACCTCCTCCCTCCATCCTTCATCCATCCATCCTTCATCCCTCCATCACCTCCTCCCTCCATCACTTCATCACTTCATCCCTCCATCACCTCCTCCCTCCATAACCTCCACCCTCCATCACCTCATCCCTCCATCACTTCCTCCCTCATCACTTCATCCCTCCATCACCTCCTCCTCCATCTCCTCCCTCCATCACCTCATCACTTCATCCTCTCATCCCTCCATCACCTCATCCCTCCATCACTTCATCACTTCATCCCTCCATCACCTCCTCCCTCCATAACCTCCACCCTCCATCACCTCCTCCCTCCATCACTTCATCACTTCATCCCTCCATCACCTCCTCCCTCCATAACCTCCACCCTCCATCACCTCATCCCTCCATCACTTCCTCCCTCATCACTTCATCCCTCCATCACCTCCTCCTCCATCTCCTCCCTCCATCACCTCATCCCTCCATCACTTCCTCCCTCATCACTTCATCCCTCCATCACTTCCTCCCTCATCACTTCATCCCTCCATCACCTCCTCCTCCATCTCCTCCCTCCATCACCTCATCCCTCCATCCTCTCGTCCCTCCATCCTCTCATCCCTCCATCACCTCCTCCCTCCATCACCTCCCTCCACCACCTCCTCCCTCATCATCTCATCTCTCCTCATCCATCCCCCTTTTTGTAGTAATGCTGCGTCACTCCTCCGTCCTCTCGCCCTTCATCACCTTGTCCTTTCTCCCCCAGTTTCTTCATCCCTCCCCAGTCCCTTTCTCACTGCGTCATCCATCCATTTTCTCTTTATTCTCTCTCTCTTTTATCCCCTCATTATTCCCATCATGTCACCCCTGTTGGTTTTCAGTCTTGTGCTGAACTTGTCTGACGCCCCGTTTTTTCACTTTCTGCAAATCTGGTTGTTCATGTGACTACATTTCCCAGGATTCCCTGCAGGAGGACGCAGCACATTTCCCACGGTTCCCTGCAGGAGGATGCAGAACATTTCCCAGGATTCCCTGCAGGACACTGCACATTTCCCAGGGTTCCCTGCAGGAGGACGCAGCACATTTCCAGGGTTCCCTGCAGGAGGATGCAGCACATTTCCCACGGTTCCCTGCAGGAGGATGCAGAACATTTCCAGGATTCCCTGCAGGGGGGACGCAGCACATTTCCCAGGATTCCCTGCTGGAGGACGCAGCCCATTTCCCAGGATTCAATGCAAGTGGACGCAGCACATTTCCCAGGGTTCCCTGCAGGAGGATGCAGCACACTTCCCAGGGTTCCCTGCAGGACACTTCACATTTCCCAGGGTTCCCTGCAGGAGGACGCAGCACACTTCCCAGGGTTCCCTGCAGGAGGATGCAGCACACTTCTCAGGGTTCCCTGCAGGAGGACACAGCACACTTCCCAGTATTCCCTGCAGGAGGACGCAGCACATTTCCCAGGATTCCCTGCAGTAGGACGCAGCACATTTCCCAGGATTCCCTGCAGGGGGACGCAGCACATTTCCTAGGATTCCCTGCAGGAGGACGCAGCACACTTCCCAGGATTCCCTGCAGGACACTTCACATTTCCCAGGGTTCCCTGCAGGAGGATGCAGCACACTTCCCAGGGTTCCCTGCAGGACACTTCACATTTCCCAGGGTTCCCTGCAGGAGGACGCAGCACACTTCCCAGGATTCCCTGCAGGAGGACACAGCACACTTCCCAGTATTCCCTGCAGGAGGACGCAGCACATTTCCCAGCATTCCCTGCAGGAGGACGCAGCACACTTCCCAGGGTTCCCTGCAGGAGGATGCAGCACACTTCCCAGGGTTCCCTGCAGGAGGACACAGCACACTTCCCAGTATTCCCTGCAGGAGGACGCAGCACATTTCCCAGGATTCCCTGCAGTAGGACGCAGCACATTTCCCAGGATTCCCTGCAGGGGGACGCAGCACATTTCCTAGGATTCCCTGCAGGAGGACGCAGCACACTTCCCAGGATTCCCTGCAGGACACTTCACATTTCCCAGGGTTCCCTGCAGGAGGATGCAGCACACTTCCCAGGGTTCCCTGCAGGACACTTCACATTTCCCAGGGTTCCCTGCAGGAGGACGCAGCACACTTCCCAGGATTCCCTGCAGGAGGACACAGCACACTTCCCAGTATTCCCTGCAGGAGGACGCAGCACATTTCCCAGCATTCCCTGCAGGAGGACGCAGCAACACTTCCCAGGGTTCCCTGCAGGAGGATGCAGCACACTTCCCAGGGTTCCCTGCAGGAGGACACAGCACACTTCCCAGTATTCCCTGCAGGAGGACGCAGCACATTTCCCAGGATTCCCTGCAGTAGGACGCAGCACATTTCCCAGGATTCCCTGCAGGGGGACGCAGCACATTTCCTAGGATTCCCTGCAGGAGGACGCAGCACACTTCCCAGGATTCCCTGCAGGACACTTCACATTTCCCAGGGTTCCCTGCAGGAGGATGCAGCACACTTCCCAGGGTTCCCTGCAGGACACTTCACATTTCCCAGGGTTCCCTGCAGGAGGATGCAGCACACTTCCCAGGGTTCCCTGCAGGACACTTCACATTTCCCAGGGTTCCCTGCAGGAGGACGCAGCACACTTCCCAGGATTCCCTGCAGGAGGACACAGCACACTTCCCAGTATTCCCTGCAGGAGGACGCAGCACATTTCCCAGCATTCCCTGCAGGAGGACGCAGCACACTTCCCAGGGTTCCTGCAGGAGGATGCAGCACACTTCCCAGGGTTCCCTGCAGGAGGATGCAGCACATTTCCCAGGATTCCCTGCAGGGGGACGCAGCACATTTCCCAGGATTCAATGCAGGGGGACGCAGCACATTTCCCAGGATTCAATGCAAGAGGATGCAGCACACTTCCCAGGGTTCCCTGCAGGAGGATGCAGCACACTTCCCAGGGTTCCCTGCAGGAGGATGCAGCACATTTCCCAGGATTCAATGCAGGGGGACGCAGCACACTTCCCAGGGTTCCCTGCAGGAGGATGCAGCACACTTCCCAGGGTTCCCTGCAGGGGGACACAGCACAGTGAACTGGGTTCTCAGTAAGCCTCTTTATGAGGTCAGATCGTCTGGAGGGTTTCCACGGAGACGATGAGATGATTGTGAAGCCGTGGTTCTCGGGCCGGATCACCTGCTGCAGCAGATTGTAGCTTTCATTGTTTTGCAAACATTTTTCATCTCTATCCTTCTTTTATGTTGCATTTTGCTTTTCACGCCCCTTTTGTTTAATCCGTGGAGCTTTCCTCTCTGCCTGTGTGGATTCACATCTTTGTGAATTATTTCATGACCTTTCTCATTTGTTCCAGCTGCTGTGTCCCTCTGTGGTTGTTGTGACCCAGTTTTCTGGGTTTATCCAGGTCAGATTATTTCTTTAGTCTCGGTGGTGATTAGCATCTCATTTGATTCATTTTGTATGTATTGTTTTCGTTTTCTCTTTCTGCAGCCAGTTAGTTCCTCCCTGACATCAACTGATGGTTTATGCTTTAGTTTGATTCGTTTTCTTAGCTAGTTTGTCTTGTCTCTTTTAAAAATCATTTCAAGGCTGATCAGAGTAGATTTTTGTTCTTTCTGCACATTTGTTGTCATTTCAAACCATAATTGTCTCATTTTACAACACATAGAAATCTGCATCTGTTTGAGGTCAGATTTGCTCAGAATTTTCTGTCACATTTTCACATGTTTTGGTAAACATTTGCTCTACTTTGGGCCATTTTGCATTTGATTTTTGCTATTTGTGCTCATGAAGGTCACATTGAACCCCCACAACTCGACAAGAAGCTTTTGGCAACACAAATGTGTGAAGTCCAAAACAATCTCAGGGTCAGTTGTGAGCTGCACGTGTCTGGTAAATGATATTTACTGGAATTAGAGCACAATCTGGAGAATAGTGTGACATTTACCAAAGCCCTGTTTGCTCCCTCTGCTGTTAAACGGATGGTGAATCACCTCCCGCCTCAGCAGACGCTGGGCTGAGTCACTCTGCCACTTCCTGATGTCCAGGCTGTGAAACATTGTCAGTGTTTTATCACCGTTGTGTTTGCAGCTTATGCAACCGTCCCCTCAGACACGGAGCTGCATCACGCCACAGTGAGCCTCGCCCCTCTGTCTCCTCTGGGCGGGTGGCGCCCTCTGCTGGCCGCTCCTGCAGCCCCCCCCCCCCCCCCCACACACACACACACACACACACACACACACTGACGTGTCCTCCACACTGCAGAGACACACTGCAGCCACTCAGACCAAGAAACACAGCCTACACACACACACGCACGCACACACACACGCACGCACACACACACACGCACGCACGCACGCACGCACGCACGCGCACGCACGCACGCACGCACGCACACACACACACACACACACACACACACACACACACACACACACACACACACACACACACACAAGGAAGAGACACGGAGCAACCGCAGTGTAACACCTGGAACACAAGCATAGCATGAAAACACACAACGACCACAAATGTACAAAAATGATCCCTGGTAATTGTGACTTAATGTTAAAATCATCACAGATTCAAAAAAGACAATGTGAAATCATTCCATTATTTTCTCTCTTCTCTTCTCTTCTCTCATATTATATACAAATTGATTAAAACAAGTAACAAAAATACTCGAATGCAACAAAATAATTGTAAAAAGTCAACAAAGCAACAAAGTAGCTGTCCCTGAAATAAACATCAAAAAGATGTTAGATAATCACAAAATACCTGAAACTACAAACATTTAATTTAAAAGAAACTCTAAATAAAAACTCAAACCATCACATGTAATTATAAAAGGTAAAGAAAAGAAGTTCCAAATGAGCACAGAATGGAGATGTGACATGATCCAGACAATAAACAATAAACAAATGATCTCTAATGCATGATATCTGTTAAAATACTGAATTAAAAAAACCAATGAAAAATATACCAGAAATGTACAAAATTATCCAGATATGAAACCAGTACAGCTATAAAATAAGAAGATATTCAAAATGAGAACAGGTTATACGTCTTGTAGACATGAAGTTATGTGAAATCATTATGTAATGCATATAAAAAGACATGAAAAACACAAATGGAAAAAAAAATTAGAAGAGCATCAAAAGATGTTAAAGAACCAAAGAAACACACAAAATGACAAAAAAAACATGTGGAAGGATCCAAATGTATGAATGATTATATATTGTTGCTCTTGCCGCCACATCAGTTTGTATAAAAGCAGCAGTCCTCCACAAATACCTTTGTATTTTTAGCATCTCCTGATAAAAATGTCTTCTTCTTCTTTACTTGAGTGCTTCTTTATTATTTATTGTCTATTGCTCACTCTATTTTTCTATCCTTCATGCAGTCGCACCAGCAGCTCAGGTTGTGGAAGAAAACCTCACAACATGTGAGAAAAGGCTCTGATTGCTTTTTATCAATTGAATTACCAGCGTTTACAAAAAGTGTATGAATATTATAGGAATAGCAGCAAAAATACGGCAGAAAAAGGTTTGAAATTGTTTTCCTGTGACTGAATTTTCAATATAAAGTGAGGAAACTTTTATCAGTGTGATTTTTGAGTATTTAACATAATGACATGAAGAGAACTGCAAAATCTCTTCACGGTGGAACAGCCAATCACTGACACCATGGAACTGTGTCAGCCAATCAGAGAGGAAGCCTTTAGGAAGCCTCCTAACTCCTTTCCTTAACTCCTTTAGGAAGCCTCCTAACACCTTCCCTTAACTCCTTTAGGAAGCCTCCTAACACCTTTCCTTAACTCCTTTAGGAAGCGTCCTAACACCTTCCCTTAACTCCTTTAGGAAGCCTCCTAACACCTTCCCTTAACTCCTTTAGGAAGCCTCCTAACACCTTCCCTTAACTCCTTTAGGAAGCCTCCTAACTCCTTTCCTTAACTCCTTTAGGAAGCCTCCTAACACCTTTCCTTAACTCCTTTAGGAAGCCTCCTAACTCCTTTCCTTAACTCCTTTAGGAAGCCTCCTAACTCCTTTCCTTAACTCCTTTAGGAAGCCTCCTAACACCTTCCCTTAACTCCTTTAGGAAGCCTCCTAACACCTTCCCTTAACTCCTTTAGGAAGCCTCCTAACTCCTTTCCTTAACTCCTTTAGGAAGCCTCCTAACACCTTTCCTTAACTCCTTTAGGAAGCCTCCTAACTCCTTTCCTTAACTCCTTTAGGAAGCCTCCTAACTCCTTTCCTTAACTCCTTTAGGAAGCCTCCTAACACCTTCCCTTAACTCCTTTCGGAAGCCTCCTAACACCTTCCCTTAACTCCTTTAGGAAGCCTCCTAACTCCTTTCCTTAACTCCTTTAGGAAGCCTTTTAACACCTTTCCTTAACTCCTTTAGGAAGCCTTCTAACACCTTTAGGAAGCCTTCTAACACCTTATCTTAACTCCTTTAGGAAGCCTCCTAACACCTTTAGGAAGCCTTCTAACACCTTATCTTAACTCCTTTAGGAAGCCTCCTAACACCTTATCTTAACTCCTTTAGGAAGCCTCCTAACACCTTTAGGAAGCCTTCTAACACCTTTCCTTAACTCCTTTAGGAAGCCTTCTAACACCTTATCTTAACTCCTTTAGGAAGCCTCCTAACACCTTTAGGAAGCCTCCTAGCACCTTATCTTAACTCCTTTAGGAAGCCTCCTAACACCTTTAGGAAGCCTTCTAACACCTTATCTTAACTCCTTTAGGAAGCCTCCTAACACCTTTAGGAAGCCTCCTAACACCTTATCTTAACTCCTTTAGGAAGCCTCCTAACACCTTTAGGAAGCCTCCTAACACCTTATCTTAACTCCTTTAGGAAGCCTCCTAACACCTTTAGGAAGCCTCCTAACACCTTATCTTAACTCCTTTAGGAAGCCTCCTAACACCTTTAGGAAGCCTTCTAACACCTTATCTTAACTCCTTTAGGAAGCCTCCTAACACCTTTAGGAAGCCTCCTAACACCTTCCCTTAACTCCTTTAGGAAGCCTCCTAACACCTTATCTTAACTCCTTTAGGAAGCCTCCTAACACCTTTAGGAAGCCTCCTAACACCTTTCCTTAACTCCTTTAGGAAGCCTCCTAACACCTTTCGGAAGCCTCCTAACACCTTTCCTTATCTCCTTTAGGACGCCTCCTAACACCTTTCCTTAACTCCTTTAGGAAGCCTCCTAACACCTTTCCTTAACTCCTTTAGGAAGCCTCCTAGCACCTTATCTTAACACCTTTAGGAAGCCTCCTAACACCTTTCCTTAACTCCTTTAGGAAGCCTCCTAGCACCTTATCTTAACTCCTTTAGGAAGCCTCCTAACTCCTTTAGGAAGCCTCCTAAACTCAGACTAACCTCCAGTTAGTCTTGGAATTACAAGTCGTTGAAATGATCAGTGTGAGGATCCACACCTCCTCCTCCTCCTCCTCCTCCTCCTCCTCCTCCCCCAGCACCTCCTCCTCCTCCTCCCCCAGCACCTCCTCCTCCTCCTCCTCACTGACACTCCTGCAGGTAACCAGCTAATTGATTGCTCCTCCTCTTCAGCCTGCAGTGAGGAGGTCCGGGGCCAGAAGGTCAGAACCCTAACCCTCACCTGCCCAGGTGAACCCCGCCCTCACCTGTCCACCTGAACCCCGCCCTCACCTGCCAAGGTGAACCCCGCCCTCACCTGCCAAGGTGAACCCCGCCCTCACCTGTCCACCTGAACCCCGCCCTCACCTGCCCAGGTGAACCCCGCCCTCACCTGTCCACCTGAACCCCGCCCTCACCTGCCAAGGTGAACCCCGCCCTCACCTGCCAAGGTGAACCCCGCCCTCACCTGTCCACCTGAACCCCGCCCTCACCTGCCAAGGTGAACCCCGCCCTCACCTGTCCACCTGAACCCCGCCCTCACCTGCCCAGGTGAACCCCGCCCTCACCTGCCCAGGTGAACCCCGCCCTCACCTGTCCACCTGAACCCCGCCCTCACCTGCCCAGGTGAACATCTTTTACCTAGCCTCTCCTGGGAGACTTGTCTCTGAGAATAACCTCAAGGACACATTTTCAAAGGTCCCCATGTCTTCTGGAGAGACTGGTCAGGTGGAAAACAAGACAGGAACAAGATGGCGTCTTTATTTATCAGTGGGAAAAGAAAGTGGAACAGCAGCGTCCACAGAGCGTCCACAGAGCGTCCACAGAGCGTCCACAGAGCGTCCACAGAGCGTCCACAGAGCGTCCACAGAGCATCCACAGAGCGTCCACACAGCGTCCACACAACACGTCTCTGGCTTTTCTCACTGTGCTCCTCTTGTACAAGCGAGTCTGGAGGAGGAACATCAAACAATCAATGCAGTTAGAAGGCGACTTGGAGAAAGTTCGTCTGGAACCATGAACCCAGCAGCAGGGTTCCCCGCTGGACACGTCCCCCCACTGGACACGTTCCCCGCTGGACACGTCCCCCCACTGGACACGTCCCCCCGCTGGACACGTTCCCCGCTGGACACGTCCCCCCGCTGGACACGTCCCCCCGCTTGACACATCCCCCCGCTGGACACGTTCCCCGCTGGACACGTCCCCCCGCTGGAGACGTCCCCCCGCTGGAGACGTCCCCCCGCTGGAGACGTTCCCCGCTGGACACGTCCCCCAGCTGGACACGTCCCCCCACTGGAGACGTTCCCCGCTGGACACGTTCCCTGCTGGACACGTCCCCCCGCTGGACACGTTCCCCCGCTGGAGACGTTCCCCGCTGGACACGTCCCCCCGCTGGACACGTCCCCCCACTGGACACGTTCCCCGCTGGACACGTCCCCCCGCTGGACACGTCCCCCCACTGGACACGTCCCCCCACTGGAGACGTTCCCCGCTGGACACGTCCCCCCGCTGGACACGTCCCCCCGCTGGACACGTTCCACGCTGGACACGTCCCCCCACTGGACACGTCCCCACGTTCCCCACAAAGAAAGGCAGAGCAGGAAGAAGTGATGGAACCAAGCAGAAACATTCACATCCTGTCAGTCTTGGTGAATCTCCACCGTTTCTCTCAAGGTTCAGCAGCCTGGTGCACCTGTGGTCTGTCGGTCGGGAAAGACGAGGCGGTCTGTCGGTCGGGAAAGACGAGGCGGTCTGTCGGTCGGGAAAGACGTGGCGGTCTGTCGTTCGGGAAAGACGAGGCGGTCTGTCGGTCGGGAAAGACGAGGCGGTCTGTCGTTCGGGAAAGACGAGGCGGTCCGTCGGTCGGGAAAGACGAGGCGGTCTGTCGTTCGGGAAAGACGAGGCGGTCTGTCGGTCGGGAAAGACGAGGCGGTCTGTCGGTCGGGAAAGACGAGGCGGTCTGTCGGTCGGGAAAGACGTGGCGGTCTGTCGGTCGGGAAAGACGAGGCGGTCTGTCGGTCGGGAAAGACGAGGCGGTCTGTCGTTCGGGAAAGACGAGGCGGTCCGTCGGTCGGGAAAGACGAGGCGGTCTGTCGTTCGGGAAAGACGAGGCGGTCTGTCGGTCGGGAAAGACGAGGCGGTCTGTCGGTCGGGAAAGACGAGGCGGTCTGTCGTTCGGGAAAGACGTGGCGGTCTGTCGGTCGGGAAAGACGAGGCGGTCTGTCGGTCAGGTGGACATGTTGGGAAAACAAATGACTTCATTCAAACATTTGATTGTATTTTTACAGTTGAAGACGATCTAATATTAACGTAATCAAGAGTCTAGAGCGGTGAGGTCACTGCTTCATAGAATCATTAAAGTGTGTAGTTTTTGTTCTTTCTGGGCTCCTAACACATAAAAGAATTGTCAAAAACATTTTTTTCTTGGAAAAGGAGAAAAATCGCTAAATATTTTAACACTAACATTTTATCAGGACGTTTTGATGAGATGGGATTTATCTTTTTGAAATGACAGCAAATCATGAAAAACATAGTGGTAATATCAATGATTACTGGAATTCATTTGGCACATTTTGAAGGGGGCGGAGCTTCTTATAGGCTGAGCTGTAAAAACTGAATTGTGATCTGAAGGGGCGGAGCTTTTAGAAATATGGTTCCTCAAGTCAGAATTCCAAACATGGAGAATAAAGTGGACAGACAAGTGCTGCTGGACTTTTCTACCAGACTTCCTTCATATTTCTACACAAAATCTCTTAACATGTTTATTTTATTTTCTTCCACAACAAGTTCAACTTTGGTCCTTTGTGATGTACGGAAACAACATTCCTCCAGTACCACATTCAAACGCAAGGGACGGAAAGTCCTCAGTGTACCGCGCGGCGCCCTGCGCGGCGCCCAGTGGGCAGGTCCTGGTCACTGGCCCGTCACCTGTTGGGGGTCAATGGACCTGAAACGTTCAGCCTCCAGACTCAGGAACCTCCTCGTTCAGACTCTGGAACCTCCTCGTCCAGACTCTGGAACCTCCTCGTTCTCCTCCAGAGAGAGAGAGAGAGAGCTTCCTCCAGAGAGAGAGAGAGAGAGAGAGAGAGAGAGCTTCCTCCAGAGAGAGAGAGAGAGAGCTTCCTCCAGTGAGAGAGAGAGAGAGCTTCCTCCAGAGAGAGAGAGAGAGAGCTTCCTCCAGAGAGAGAGAGAGAGAGCTTCCTCCAGTGAGAGAGAGAGAGAGCTTCCTCCAGAGAGAGAGAGAGAGCTTCCTCCAGTGAGAGAGAGAGAGAGAGCTTCCTCCAGTGAGAGAGAGAGAGAGCTTCCTCCAGAGAGAGAGAGAGAGCTTCCTCCAGTGAGAGAGAGAGAGAGCTTCCTCCAGTGAGAGAGAGAGCACTTCCTCCAGAGAGAGAGAGAGAGCACTTCTGAGTCTGAACGAGGAGGTTCCAGAGTCTAGCTCTCTCTCCCTCTCTCACTGGAGGAAGCTCTCTCTCTCTCTCTCTCTCACTGGAGGAAGCTCTCTCTCTCTCTCTCACTGGAGGAAGCTCTCTCTCTCTCTCTCTCTCTCACTGGAGGAAGCTCTCTCTCTCTCTCACTGGAGGAAGCTCTCTCTCTCTCTCTCTCTCACTGGAGGAAGCTCTCTCTCTCTCTCTCACTGGAGGAAGCTCTCTCTCTCTCTCTCTCTCTCACTGGAGGAAGCTCTCTCTCTCTCTCACTGGAGGAAGCTCTCTCTCTCTCTCTCACTGGAGGAAGCTCTCTCTCTCTCTCTCACTGGAGGAAGCTCTCTCTCTCTCTCTCTCTCTCTGGAGGAAGCTCTCTCTCTCTCTCACTGGAGGAAGCTCTCTCATTTAGTGTTGGGATTCAGGAATGTTCCTAGTAAAAGCGATTGACAGCAGATGAGGAGGAATCTGGATTCTGGATTGAGGCCTTTGAACTCATCATCCACACAAAGGAAGGACACTGAGGACACTCAGGACACTGAAGACACTCAGGACACTCAGGACCTCTTCACCAAGAACCAGTACAGCTGGAGGATGAAGACTGTCAGGAGACAGTCGGTGCTTTGGCAGTACAGGATGACGTGCACACGCACACACACGCGCACACACACGCACACACACACGCGCACGCGCACACACACACACACACGCAATGAAAAGAACCCCAAGAAGCACAAAGCCAGTGTCCAGTGTTGCAGCAGGACTTCCACTGAAGCGCCGCAGTGCATTGTGGGGGTTGGAGTCTGTATGTACAGGGCCGGCCCGGCGTGTCCTCAGTACTCCCACTCGTCCGTCTTCATGTCCAGGTAGTTGAGGATGTTCTGGGCGAACTTGACGGCCTGCTTGCGGGCCCCCTTGGTGGCCTCGTGGCCCTGGGGGTCCACGGCGTCCAGGGTGAGCAGCTGCTTGGTCAGCAGTTCCTCCAGGACCATGTAGCTCCTGTCGGCCCGCTTCCCGTCGAAGCCCAGGACCTGGGCCTGCAGGTCCGACAGGCTGCCCAGGACCAGCCACACGGCCCGGTGGGCCGGGGGCTCGGCGGGGCCCGGGGCCCGGCGGGCCAGGGCCTCGCGGAGGTCCAGGAAGGTGACCACGGCCTGGACCTCCACCACGGCGCGGCGCCGGGCCTCCCGGATGCAGGGGTTCCTGGCCGTGTCCACCTGGTCCAGGTGAGTGAGGAGGCCCTGCAGCTCCGCCTTGGGCCTGAGGCCCAGGTCTGCCGCGCCGCAGGGCCGCGGGTCTGCCGCGCCGCAGTGCCGCAGCACGCCGTCGCGCAGGTGAGACACGTGAGCCCGCACCGCCTCGATCGCCCGGATGGACTCGTTCTGGGCCAGATCGTACCTGCACACACACACACACCTTCAGGGACACCGTACGGAGGGTGGGGTAGGGCGGCACGGAGGGTGGGGTAGGGCGGCACGGAGGGTGGGGTAAGGCGGTATGGAAGGTGGGGTACGGCGGTACGGAGGGTGGGGTAAGGTGGTATGGAGAGGTAGGGTAAGGTGGTGCGGAGGGTGGGGTAGGGCGGTACGGAGGGTGGGGTAGGGCGGCACGGAGGGTGGGGTAGGGCGGCACGGAGGGTGGGGTAAGGCGGTATGGAAGGTGGGGTACGGCGGTACGGAGGGTGGGGTAAAGCAGTAAGGTAAGGCGGTATGGAGGGTGGGGTAAGGTGGTATGGAGAGGTAGGGTAAAGCAGTAAGGTAAGGCGGTATGGAGGGTGGGGTAAGGTGGTATGGAGAGGTAGGGTAAAGCAGTAAGGTAAGGCGGTATGGAGGGTAGTGTAAGGCGGTACAGAGCGGTAGGGTAAATGTATAGAAATGTAATCCGTGGTCTCTTGACTAAAGTGCAGTTCCATCCGTCTCCTCCAGGGGGAGGAGCTCCAGCGGGTGACGGAGGATTACCTGCGGGTGTCGTCGCCCTCCACCTCCAGGTCCAGGTGCTTCAGCAGCCCGTTGATCTCCTCCACCACCTGCTTGCGGTAGTTCCTGACGGCCGTGTTGCCCGACACGTCCAGGGCGTCCAGCTCCACCTGCATCTCCGTCAGGATGCGCGACAGGTGGGTGCAGCTGTCGCGGCCGCTCAGGCCCATGAGCAGCGCCACCAGCTGGCCGCGCGCCACGCTCACCTTCTCCATCACCTGGTTGATGCGGTGCACGGCGCGGTGCGTGTCGCCCGACAGCGGCAGGGAGGGCGTCTGCCGCTGCGTGCGTCCCTCCAGCACGTCCTGCACGGCGCACAGCCGCGTCAGCGCCCGGTAGCGCGCCTTGCGCAGCGGCACGCGGCCCTCCGTCTTCACCTGGGTGAGCTTCAGCACCAGCTCCTGCAGGGCGTCCACCAGCTCGTCTCCGATCTCCGCCACGCCGCCCTGCCGCTGCGGCGCCACCACGCGCTCCTCCACCAGCCGCCGCGCCTCCTCGCTCAGCCGCTCGATGGCCTGGCGCGACGGGTGCGAGGCGTTCTCCTCCAGGTAGCGCAGCAGGCCCTCCACCTCCTGCGCCGCCCTCTTGCGCGCCCCCTGCAGCTCCGCCTTGCCCTCGCTCTCCACCCCGTCCACCTCCATCAGCAGCCGCGTCAGCTCGCGCTCCAACCGCTTGTAGTCGCGGTCGTGCTGCAGCCCGCTGAAGGTGCACACCTGCGGCCCCAGCGCCGCCACCTCCTTCTGCACCTCGTACAGCCGCGCCATGGCCGGGTGCTGCGGGTGGTGCGGCTGCGGCGGCTGCTCCGTCGGGTGGTGGTGCTGCTGCTGCTGAGCACCGCCATGCTCCATCCTCTTCCCACCATCAAAGGGCTTCGCAAACAGGCTGCAGGGACAGAGACCAGATACACAACACTAGAGACACAACACTAGAGACACAACACTAGAGACACAACACTAGAGACACAACACTAGAGACACAACACTAGAGATACACACTAGATACACACTAGATACACAACACTAGATACACAACACTAGAGACACAACACTAGAGACACAACACTAGAGACACAACACTAGAGACACAACACTAGATACACACTAGAGACACAACACTAGAGACACAACACTAGAGACACAACACTAGATACACACTAGAGACACAACACTAGATACACAACACTAGATACACACTAGAGACACAACACTAGAGACACAACACTAGAGACACAACACTAGATACACACTAGAGACACAACACTAGAGACACAACACTAGAGACACAACACTAGATACACAACACTAGATACACACTAGAGACACAACACTAGAGACACAACACTAGAGACACAACACTAGAGACACAACACTAGATACACACTAGAGACACAACACTAGATACACACTAGATACACAACACTAGATACACACTAGAGACACAACACTAGAGACACAACACTAGAGACACAACACTAGAGACACAATACTAGATACACACTAGATACACAACACTAGAGACACAACACTAGAGACACAACACTAGATACACACTAGATACACAACACTAGATACACACTAGAGACACAACACTAGATACACACTAGATACACAACACTAGATACACACTAGATACACAACACTAGATGTACAACACTAGATACACAACACTAGATACACAACACTAGATGTACAACACTAGATACACAACACTAGATACACAACACTAGATACACAACACTAGAGACACAACACTAGAGACACAACACTAGAGACACAATACTAGATACACACTAGATACACAACACTAGATACACAACATTAGAGACACAACACTAGATACACACTAGAGACACAACACTAGATACACAGCACTAGAGACACAACACTAGATACACACTAGAGACACAACACTAGATACACAGCACTAGAGACACAATACTAGATACACACTAGATACACACTAGATACACAATACTAGATACACAACACTAGATGTACAACACTAGATACACACTAGAGACACAACACTAGAGACACAACACTAGAGACACAACACTAGAGACACAATACTAGATACACACTAGATACACAATACTAGATACACACTAGATACACAACACTAGATACACACTAGAGACACAACACTAGAGACACAACACTAGAGACACAACACTAGATACACACTAGATACACACTAGATACACACACTAGATACACACTAGATACACAACACTAGATACACAACACTAGATGTACAACACTAGATGTACAACACTAGATACACAACACTAGATACACAACACTAGATACACAACACTAGATGTACAACACTAGATACACAACACTAGATACACAACACTAGATGTACAACACTAGATACACACTAGATACACAACACTAGATACACAACACTAGATACACAACACTAGATGTACAACACTAGATGTACAACACTAGATACACAACACTAGATACACAACACTAGATACACAACACTAGATACACAACACTAGATACACAACACTAGATGTACAACACTAGATACACAACACTAGATGTATAACACTAGATGTACAACACTAGATACACAACACTAGATATACAACACTAGATGCCTGGTGCCGCCTGTGACGTGTCGACAGCGCCGCCATCTTGGAGAGGTCACCCGCTGCGCTAAGCGTATGGATCCCAGGATAGAAGAGCCCCAAAAGCAGTTGTAGCTTCCTTGCTAGTCCACGTAGCAACACAAGTAAAGTCTTCATGTCTGGCTCTAGCCTGGACCTCCAAGATGGCGGTGCCGTCGGCACGTCGTGTCAACAGGCGCCGGCGGGCTGTGTGGCGTCGTTCATATGTAGGGTGGCCTCAGCCTCAGTTAGCATTGGAGCTAACAGCCTCGGCCATTATGACCTATGTAGCAGTTAGCTCTTGTTTCACTGAACCTCTGCTATGATTCTGGTAGCTTGTAGCTAACGGGGTCATCAGTCGCTATTTCACTAAACTCCTCATCACGCTTGGTTTTTCACAAATTTAGTCGCTGTTAGCTTGAGCAATGAATTGTTGTTTTCAATGTCACTATTTTATCAAACTCCTGTTAACTAACGGCGGAGGGCCTCCACCTCCTAGTCCAGCCTCCACCTCCTTCTAGTCCAGCCTGCACCACCTTCTAGTCCAGCCTCCACCACCTTCTAGTCCAGCCTCCACCTCCTAGTCCAGCCTCCACCTCCTTCTAGTCCAGCCTGCACCACCTTCTAGTCCAGCCTGCACCACCTTCTAGTCCAGCCTCCACCTCCTTCTAGTCCAGCCTCCACCTGCACCACCTTCTAGTCCAGCCTCCACCTCCTTCTAGTCCAGCCTGCACCACCTTCTAGTCCAGCCTCCACCTCCTTCTAGTCCAGCCTGCACCACCTTCTAGTCCAGCCTCCACCTCCTTCTAGTCCAGCCTCCACCTGCACCACCTTCTAGTCCAGCCTCCACCTCCTTCTAGTCCAGCCTGCACCACCTTCTAGTCCAGCCTCCACCTCCTTCTAGTCCAGCCTCCACCTGCACCACCTTCTAGTCCAGCCTCCACCTGCACCACCTTCTAGTCCAGCCTCCACCTCCTTCTAGTCCAGCCTGCACCACCTTCTAGTCCAGCCTCCACCTCCTTCTAGTCCAGCCTCCACCTGCACCACCTTCTAGTCCAGCCTCCACCTCCTTCTAGTCCAGCCTGCACCACCTTCTAGTCCAGCCTGCACCACCTTCTAGTCCAGCCTCCACCTCCTTCTAGTCCAGCCTCCACCTGCACCACCTTCTAGTCCAGCCTCCACCTCCTTCTAGCCCAGCCTCCACCTGCACCACCTTCTAGTCCAGCCTCCACCTCCTTCTAGTCCAGCCTCCACCTGCACCACCTTCTAGTCCAGCCTCCACCTCCTTCTAGTCCAGCCTCCACCTGCACCACCTTCTAGTCCAGCCTCCACCTGCACCACCTTCTAGTCCAGCCTCCACCTCCTTCTAGTCCAGCCTGCACCACCTTCTAGTCCAGCCTCCACCTCCTTCTAGTCCAGCCTCCACCTGCACCACCTTCTAGTCCAGCCTCCACCTCCTTCTAGTCCAGCCTGCACCACCTTCTAGTCCAGCCTGCACCACCTTCTAGTCCAGCCTCCACCTCCTTCTAGTCCAGCCTCCACCTGCACCACCTTCTAGTCCAGCCTCCACCTCCTTCTAGTCTAGCCTGCACCACCTCCTAGCCCAGCCTCCACCTGCACCACCTTCTAGTCCAGCCTCCACCTCCTTCTAGTCCAGCCTCCACCTGCACCACCTTCTAGTCCAGCCTCCACCTCCTTCTAGTCCAACCTGCACCACCTTCTAGTCCAACCTGCACCACCTTCTAGTCCAGCCTTCACCTGCACCACCTTCTAGTCCAGCCTCCACCTCCTTCTAGTCCAGCCTGCACCACCTTCTAGTCCAGCCTCCACCTCCTTCTAGTCCAACCTGCACCACCTTCTAGTCCAGCCTCCACCTCCTTCTAGTCCAGCCTGCACCACCTTCTAGTCCAGCCTGCACCACCTTCTAGTCCAGCCTCCACCTGCACCACCTTCTAGTACAGCCTCCACCTCCTTCTAGTCCAACCTGCACCACCTTCTAGTCCAGCCTCCACCTCCTTCTAGTCCAGCCTGCACCACCTTCTAGTCCAGCCTGCACCACCTTCTAGTCCAGCCTCCACCCAGCTCCACCCACACCTTCCCCAGCTGCCAGACTGCTGATGCATCATGTCTCCACCAAAACCCCCTGAAGATCTTGTTGCTGCCCAGGAACCTGCACCACCTGCACCACCAGCTCCTCCATCCGAGCCGCTCCGGCGCTGCTGCATCCACCCCCTCACACACGCGCGCGCGCGCGCGCACACGCACACCGGGGCCTCACCTCTTCAACACGCCGAACACATTCGCGCACATTTCCGCGGGTGTCCGTGTCCACCGGCCGGAGGACAGACAGATGCGTCCAGCGGTGCGGGAGGAGCTCCGGTCAGCCGCACTGACGGGCGGACTGCGGTGGATCGGACTGCTGTCGCCCCTCCCACAGCCCTGCGAGCGTTCAACCGACTCACGGTAAAACACTGGGTGTGCGGGCTACCGGCGGGTCTACCGGGTTCTACCGGCGGTCTACCGGGTTCTACCGGCGGGGCGGCGGCGGCTGTGGCCGGCTTCTCCTCTCTGCGGTCCGCCTTTGTGTACGTCTGTGTGTCGGTGTCTGATCACCTGACTCTGCCCCACCTCAGCCCCCAAACTCCGGGGCTTCGGTCCCTCACCCCCCCCCCCCCCCCACCCCCACACCTCCCGCTCCCCGGGCGGAGCAGCCTTACCTGCAGAGCCAGCGGACAGCCATCTGAACTGCTGCGGGAAAACACGCACCTCCTCCGGATAAAGCTCCACATTAGCCCACCTAAGCTCTACCTTCTAGTTGCTTCCACCTAACACGGAGTTCAACTTTCTGCCATTTCATTAATTTCTCCACATCGTTTGGTCCCTCCGGACATTTACCGAGACAAACACATGTAAACATGGATTTCAGCTGCGCTGCAGGATGTTTCGCTCACAGGAAGTGAAAAGACGAGTTGTAGTTTGTGTCGGAGGCTTTACGAGTTGGAACCCAGGGTTAGTTTTGGCTGGCCAACATTAGGGGCGCTCCGTTTCCTCACAGCACTGTACCGGTTGGTCTTAATGGGATGGGCGGGGAAGACATGGAGCCTTTGAGTCTTTAAAAAAGGATTTTTTAAAATGATAAAACATTTTTTTACATAGTTATAAAAGACTATTAAAACCACAATGGTTATAGAAGGTAAAACTTAAAAATGTTGTGAAAAATAATGCAGCTTAAGAAAATATAAAAGAATAATTACAAGTACCAGAATGTCTAGAAGAATAAGAACATTCTGGGTTTTCGCCTTCGAGATAAAATGTAATCATTGAAGAGAAAATTCCTGGGGCCTCTCCTTTGATCCCAGCGTTTCCATGGGAACAGACGCTAAGGGGGGGGGGGGGGGGGGGGGGGATTCCGAAAAGGTTTGCCGATGTGGTTTTTGTGTCTTAAGAAAATAAAATGTAAACGGCCGCCCAGGATATCGAGCCCGTGTCTTACTCCGAGTCCCGAGATGTGCCGGTGAGGCTTTCGAACGCCCCTCTGCCTCCGCGCAGTGCTCACGTGACCACGCGGCCTGTTTGCACTCAGACTCATGAGCACTGAGGCGGTTATTTAACGTTAAAATCCCCGTTGTTGGCGCGTTTAAACGTCGGTTTGCTCCATTATTAGTGACTTTGAAGACGCGCTCGTCGTGTCGGGGGGGGCGGGGTGATGAGCGCCGCCGGGCGGGTGTTCACCTTCAGGAGGCTGTGCAGCTCCGAGCAGCGCCAAGTCAGTGTTTCTCTTTATTCACCTCCTGTGTTCAAATGCTTCTGTGTCGCTGGACAACCGACCGTCGGTGTTTTCACTGCCCTCAGTGACACCTGACACATGTTGTTGTTGTTGTTGTTGTTGTTGTTGACGTTCCTGCAGGGCTCGTTTCTCCTCCCTATGCCAACATCAACAGACACTTGTGAAGGACTGACCCAAGTGCCTCACACTTCTTTATATTGAACAATCAAATCAAACAGTTTTATAAATGAAAAGGAAAGTTCTTCCCTCCCTTTGTGCAGAGAACCAACGTAAACATGGGCAAATGTGCTCCGGTCACATTTATACAGCTTTTGTTTGTAAACTAAAACTGAACAAATATGAACTCAATTAGTAGATCAAATAGTACAATATTCTCTCAAAATTCACTTAAATGTCAGAATGTGGTCAAACATGTGTTTTCTATGGAAGTGAAGTTAAATGTGGGACGTTGTTCGCTGGTTTTAGTTCTTTTAAAGGCTTTGCTGAGAATAAAGAACCGTTTCTTCACTTTTCCCAGTTTAGAGAATAAAGAACCGTTTCTTCACTTTTCCCAGTTTAGAGAATAAAGAACCGTTTCTTCACTTTTCCCAGTTTAGAGAATAAAGAACCGTTTCTTCACTTTTCCCAGTTTAGAGAATAAAGAACCGTTTCTTCACTTTTCCCAGTTTAGAGAATAAAGAACCGTTTCTTCACTTTTCCCAGTTTAGAGAATAAAGAACCGTTTCTTCACTTTTCCCAGTTTAGAGAATAAAGAACCGTTTCTTCACTTTTCCCAGTTTAGAGAATAAAGAACCGTTTCTTCACTTTTCCCAGTTTAGAGAATAAAGAACCGTTTCTTCACTTTTCCCAGTTTAGAGTCGCGTCTGAAGTTTGATCAGAAACGTGTTTCTCAGTGTCACATGACGTCAAACTGAGGAGGAACCATCTAGAACCTGGAGGTTCACAGTTGCTCTCATTCTGCCTGGTCGCTGGTCCAACTGCTGGGGGACAGGTGGACAGGTGGTGTCCTTCCTGTGTCCAGCAGGTGGTGTGATGGACGATCGTCTTCACTGCGATGATTCTACGTTTCACACCAGCCAGACTGTAGAGCCGCCGTCCCACAGCAGTACGTCCCTGAGCGCGACGGTAAGGTAAGGTAAGGTAAAGCTAGGAGCCGCTATGAGCCGTGGCCGTCCGTCCTGCTCGGGGACATCCTGCCATGGGACGGAGGCTCCAGGAGCCCAGCAGAGGACAGAGAGCTGCCGGGTGGCGCCCCCTGCTGGACAAAGTCAACTTGACTTGATATTAATGTTTGTGCAGCGCGGCGCCGTCAGACCGGCCGCCAGCACCACCCATGACTGGATCGGTCCCCCGAACCCGCTGTCCAACCTGCGTCCCATCGTGTACCGAGTCCCCGAGGACGAGTCGCTGCTGGAGACACAACTGAGACGACTGAGGCAGGAGACGGAGGACTGGAACCACGACTTCTGGACCAAACAGAACGTCAGCTTCAGCAAGGTCCAGTCCTGTCTGTCCCTCTGTCTGACTGTCCCTCTGTCATACTGTCCCTCTGTCTTACTGTCATACTGTCCCTCTGTCTGACTGTCCCTCTGTCTGACTGTCCCTCTGTCTTACTGTCCCTCTGTCTTACTGTCCCTCTGTCTGACTGTCCCTCTGTCTGACTGTCCCTCTGTCTGACTGTCCCTCTGTCATACTGTCCCTCTGTCTGACTGTCCCTCTGTCTTACTGTCATACTGTCCCTCTGTCTGACTGTCCCTCTGTCTGACTGTCCCTCTGTCTTACTGTCATACTGTCCCTCTGTCTTACTGTCCCTCTGTCTTACTGTCATACTGTCCCTCTGTCTGACTGTCCCTCTGTCTTACTGTCCCTCTGTCTTACTGTCCCTCTGTCTGACTGTCCCTCTGTCATACTGTCATACTGTCCCTCTGTCTGACTGTCCCTCTGTCTGACTGTCCCTCTGTCTTACTGTCCCTCTGTCATACTGTCCCTCTGTCTGACTGTCCCTCTGTCATACTGTCCCTCTGTCTTACTGTCATACTGTCCCTCTGTCTGACTGTCCCTCTGTCTTACTGTCCCTCTGTCTTACTGTCCCTCTGTCTTACTGTCATACTGTCCCTCTGTCTGACTGTCCCTCTGTCTTACTGTCCCTCTGTCTTACTGTCATACTGTCCCTCTGTCTGACTGTCCCTCTGTCTTACTGTCCCTCTGTCTTACTGTCATACTGTCCCTCTGTCTGACTGTCCCTCTGTCTTACTGTCCCTCTGTCTTACTGTCATACTGTCCCTCTGTCTGACTGTCCCTCTGTCATACTGTCCCTCTGTCATACTGTCCCTCTGTCTTACTGTCATACTGTCCCTCTGTCATACTGTCCCTCTGTCTGACTGTCCCTCTGTCTTACTGTCCCTCTGTCTTACTGTCCCTCTGTCTGACTGTCCCTCTGTCTTACTGTCCCTCTGTCTGACTGTCCCTCTGTCTGACTGCCCCTCTGTCTTACTGTCCCTCTGTCTTACTGTCATACTGTCCCTCTGTCATACTGTCCCTCTGTCTGACTGTCCCTCTGTCTTACTGTCCCTCTGTCTTACTGTCATACTGTCCCTCTGTCTGACTGTCCCTCTGTCATACTGTCCCTCTGTCTTACTGTCCCTCTGTCTTACTGTCATACTGTCCCTCTGTCTGACTGTCCCTCTGTCTTACTGTCCCTCTGTCTTACTGTCCCTCTGTCATACTGTCCCTCTGTCCCTCTGTCTTACTGTCCCTCTGTCTTACTGTCCCTCTGTCTGACTGTCCCTCTGTCTTACTGTCCCTCTGTCTTACTGTCCCTCTGTCTTACTGTCATACTGTCCCTCTGTCATACTGTCCCTCTGTCTGACTGTCCCTCTGTCTTACTGTCCCTCTGTCATACTGTCCCTCTGTCTTACTGTCCCTCTGTCTTACTGTCATACTGTCCCTCTGTCTGACTGTCCCTCTGTCTTACTGTCCCTCTGTCTGACTGTCCCTCTGTCATACTGTCATACTGTCCCTCTGTCTGACTGTCCCTCTGTCTGACTGTCCCTCTGTCTTACTGTCCCTCTGTCATACTGTCCCTCTGTCTGACTGTCCCTCTGTCATACTGTCCCTCTGTCTTACTGTCATACTGTCCCTCTGTCTGACTGTCCCTCTGTCTTACTGTCCCTCTGTCTTACTGTCATACTGTCCCTCTGTCTGACTGTCCCTCTGTCTTACTGTCCCTCTGTCTTACTGTCATACTGTCCCTCTGTCTGACTGTCCCTCTGTCTTACTGTCCCTCTGTCTTACTGTCATACTGTCCCTCTGTCTGACTGTCCCTCTGTCTTACTGTCCCTCTGTCTTACTGTCATACTGTCCCTCTGTCTGACTGTCCCTCTGTCAGACTGTCCCTCTGTCATACTGTCCCTCTGTCATACTGTCCCTCTGTCTTACTGTCATACTGTCCCTCTGTCATACTGTCCCTCTGTCTGACTGTCCCTCTGTCATACTGTCCCTCTGTCATACTGTCCCTCTGTCTTACTGTCCCTCTGTCTTACTGTCATACTGTCCCTCTGTCTGACTGTCCCTCTGTCTTACTGTCCCTCTGTCTTACTGTCCCTCTGTCATACTGTCCCTCTGTCCCTCTGTCTTACTGTCCCTCTGTCTTACTGTCCCTCTGTCTGACTGTCCCTCTGTCTTACTGTCCCTCTGTCTTACTGTCATACTGTCCCTCTGTCTGACTGTCCCTCTGTCTTACTGTCCCTCTGTCTTACTGTCCCTCTGTCTTACTGTCATACTGTCCCTCTGTCATACTGTCCCTCTGTCTTACTGTCATACTGTCCCTCTGTCTGACTGTCCCTCTGTCTTACTGTCCCTCTGTCTTACTGTCATACTGTCCCTCTGTCATACTGTCCCTCTGTCTTACTGTCATACTGTCCCTCTGTCTTACTGTCCCTCTGTCATACTGTCCCTCTGTCCCTCTGTCTTACTGTCATACTGTCCCTCTGTCTGACTGTCCCTCTGTCTTACTGTCCCTCTGTCATACTGTCCCTCTGTCATACTGTCCCTCTGTCTTACTGTCCCTCTGTCTTACTGTCATACTGTCCCTCTGTCTGACTGTCCCTCTGTCTTACTGTCCCTCTGTCTTACTGTCCCTCTGTCATACTGTCCCTCTGTCCCTCTGTCTTACTGTCCCTCTGTCTTACTGTCCCTCTGTCTGACTGTCCCTCTGTCTTACTGTCCCTCTGTCTTACTGTCATACTGTCCCTCTGTCTGACTGTCCCTCTGTCTTACTGTCCCTCTGTCTTACTGTCCCTCTGTCTTACTGTCATACTGTCCCTCTGTCATACTGTCCCTCTGTCTTACTGTCATACTGTCCCTCTGTCTGACTGTCCCTCTGTCTTACTGTCCCTCTGTCTTACTGTCATACTGTCCCTCTGTCATACTGTCCCTCTGTCTTACTGTCATACTGTCCCTCTGTCTTACTGTCCCTCTGTCATACTGTCCCTCTGTCCCTCTGTCTTACTGTCCCTCTGTCTTACTGTCCCTCTGTCTGACTGTCCCTCTGTCTTACTGTCCCTCTGTCTTACTGTCATACTGTCCCTCTGTCATACTGTCCCTCTGTCTGACTGTCCCTCTGTCTTACTGTCCCTCTGTCTTACTGTCATACTGTCCCTCTGTCATACTGTCCCTCTGTCTTACTGTCATACTGTCCCTCTGTCTGACTGTCCCTCTGTCTTACTGTCCCTCTGTCTTACTGTCATACTGTCCCTCTGTCTGACTGTCCCTCTGTCATACTGTCCCTCTGTCTTACTGTCATACTGTCCCTCTGTCATACTGTCCCTCTGTCTTACTGTCATACTGTCCCTCTGTCTGACTGTCCCTCTGTCATACTGTCCCTCTGTCTTACTGTCATACTGTCCCTCTGTCTGACTGTCCCTCTGTCTTACTGTCTGACTGTCCCTCTGTCTGACTGTCCCTCTGTCTTACTGTCTTACTGTCCCTCTGTCTTACTGTCCCTCTGTCTGACTGTCCCTCTGTCTTACTGTCCCTCTGTCTTATTGTCCCTCTGTCTTACTGTCTGACTGTCCCTCTGTCAGACTGTCCCTCTGTCTTACTGTCCCTCTGTCTTACTGTCAGACTGTCCCTCTGTCTTACTGTCAGACTGTCCCTCTGTCTTACTGTCCCTCTGTCTTACTGTCAGACTGTCCCTCTGTCTTACTGTCCCTCTGTCTTACTGTCCCTCTGTCTTACTGTCTGACTGTCTCTCTGTCTTACTGTCAGACTGTCCCTCTGTCATACTGTCCCTCTGTCATACTGTCCCTCTGTCTGACTGTCCCTCTGTCTGACTGTCATACTGTCCCTCTGTCTGACTGTCCCTCTGTCTTACTGTCCCTCTGTCTTACTGTCTGACTGTCTTACTGTCTGACTGTCCCTCTGTCTTACTGTCAGACTGTCCCTCTGTCTTACTGTCAGCCTGTCCCTCTGTCAGCCTGTCCCTCTGTCATACTGTCCCTCTGTCCGACTGTCCCTCTGTCTGACTGTCATACTGTCCCTCTGTCTGACTGTCCCTCTGTCTTACTGTCCCTCTGTCTTACTGTCTGACTGTCTCTCTGTCTTACTGTCCCTCTGTCTTACTGTCAGACTGTCCCTCTGTCTGACTGTCCCTCTGTCTTACTGTCTGACTGTCCCTCTGTCAGACTGTCCCTCTGTCTTACTGTCCCTCTGTCTTACTGTCAGACTGTCCCTCTGTCTTACTGTCAGACTGTCCCTCTGTCTTACTGTCCCTCTGTCTTACTGTCAGACTGTCCCTCTGTCTTACTGTCCCTCTGTCTTACTGTCCCTCTGTCTTACTGTCTGACTGTCTCTCTGTCTTACTGTCAGACTGTCCCTCTGTCATACTGTCCCTCTGTCATACTGTCCCTCTGTCTGACTGTCCCTCTGTCTGACTGTCATACTGTCCCTCTGTCTGACTGTCCCTCTGTCTTACTGTCCCTCTGTCTTACTGTCTGACTGTCTTACTGTCTGACTGTCCCTCTGTCTTACTGTCAGACTGTCCCTCTGTCTTACTGTCAGCCTGTCCCTCTGTCAGCCTGTCCCTCTGTCATACTGTCCCTCTGTCCGACTGTCCCTCTGTCTGACTGTCATACTGTCCCTCTGTCTGACTGTCCCTCTGTCTTACTGTCCCTCTGTCTTACTGTCTGACTGTCTCTCTGTCTTACTGTCCCTCTGTCTTACTGTCCCTCTGTCATACTGTCCCTCTGTCCGACTGTCCCTCTGTCATACTGTCCCTCTGTCCGACTGTCCCTCTGTCTGACTGTCATACTGTCTCACTGTCTGACTGTCCCTCTGTCTTACTGTCCCTCTGTCTTACTGTCCCTCTGTCTTACTGTCCCTCTGTCTCACTGTCTGACTGTCCCTCTGTCTTACTGTCCCTCTGTCTTACTGTCCCTCTGTCTAACTGTCCCTCTGTCTTACTGTCCCTCTGTCTGACTGTCCCTCTGTCTGACTGTCCCTCTGTCTTACTGTCAGACTGTCCCTCTGTCATACTGTCCCTCTGTCCGACTGTCCCTCTGTCTGACTGTCATACTGTCCCTCTGTCTTACTGTCATACTGTCCCTCTGTCTGACTGTCCCTCTGTCTGACTGTCATACTGTCCCTCTGTCTTACTGTCTGACTGTCCCTCTGTCTTACTGTCCCTCTGTCTTACTGTCCCTCTGTCTGACTGTCTCACTGTCTAACTGTCCCTCTGTCTGACTGTCCCTCTGTCTGACTGTCATACTGTCCCTCTGTCTTTCTGTCTGACTGTCCCTCTGTCTTACTGTCCCTCTGTCTGACTGTCCCTCTGTCTTACTGTCAGACTGTCCCTCTGTCTTACTGTCTCACTGTCCCTCTGTCTTACTGTCCCTCTGTCTGACTGTCTCACTGTCTAACTGTCCCTCTGTCTGACTGTCATACTGTCCCTCTGTCTTACTGTCTGACTGTCCCTCTGTCTTACTGTCCCTCTGTCTGACTGTCTCACTGTCTAACTGTCCCTCTGTCTGACTGTCCCTCTGTCTTACTGTCAGACTGTCCCTCTGTCATACTGTCCCTCTGTCCAACTGTCCCTCTGTCTTACTGTCCCTCTGTCTTACTGTCCCTCTGTCTTACTGTCAGACTGTCCCTCTGTCTTACTGTCCCTCTGTCTTACTGTCAGACTGTCCCTCTGTCATACTGTCCCTCTGTCCAACTGTCCCTCTGTCTTACTGTCCCT
>NW_027661907.1:82500-97500 GCF_963422515.1 Blennius ocellaris | reverse complement strand
CCCCTGGTTCTCTCCTCGGTTCGTCCCTGGTTCTCTCCTCAGTTCTCTCGGTTCTCCCCCTGGGTCTCCCCTGGTTCTCCCCCTGGTTCTCTACTCGGTTCTTCCATGGTTCTCTCGGTTCTCCCCCTGGGTCTTCCCTGGTTCTCTCCTCAGTTCTTCCCTGGTTCTCCCCCTGGTTCTCTCCTCGGTTCGTCCCTGGTTCTCTCCTCAGTTCTCTCGGTTCTCCCCCTGGGTCTCCCCTGGTTCTCTCCTCGGTTCTTCCCTGGTTCTCTCCTCAGTTCTTCCCTAGTTCTCTCCTGGTTCTCCCCCTGGTTCTCTCCTCGGTTCTTACCTGGTTCTCCCCCTGGTTCTCTCGGTTCTCCCCTGGTTCCCCCTGGTTCTCTCCTCGGTTCTCCCCTGGTTCTCCCCCTGGTTCTCTCCTCGGTTCTCCCCTGGTTCTCTCCCTGGTTCTCTCGGTTCTCCCCTGGTTATCTCGGTTCTCCCCTGGTTCTCTCGGTTCTCCCCTGGTTCTCCCCTGGTTCTCTCCTCAGTTCTCCCCCTGGTTATCTCATCGGTTCTCCCCTGGTTATCTCCTCGGTTCTCCCCTGGTTCTCTCGGTTCTCCCCTGGTTCTCTCCTCGGTTCTCCCCTGGTTCTCTCCTCGGTTCTCCCCTGGTTCTCTACTTGGTTCTCCCCTGGTTCTCCCCCTGGTTATCTCATCGGTTCTCCCCCGGTTCTCCCCTGGTTCTTCCCCTGGTTCTCCCCCTGGTTATCTCCTCGGTTCTCCCCTGGTTCTCTCCTCGGTTCTCCCGGTTCTCCCCTGGTTATCTCCTCGGTTCTCCCCTGGTTCTCTCCTCAGTTCTCCCCCTGGTTATCTCATCGGTTCTCCCCTGGTTATCTCCTCAGTTCTCCCCCTGGTTATCTCATCGGTTCTCCCCTGGTTATCTCCTCGGTTCTCCCCTGGTTCTCCCCTGGTTCTCTCCTTGGTTCTCCCCTGGTTCTCCCCCTGGTTATCTCATCGGTTCTCCCCTGGTTCTCCCCCTGGTTCTCTCCTCGGTTCTCCCCTGGTTCTCCCCCTGGTTATCTCCTCGGTTCTCCCCTGGTTCTCTCCCTGGTTCTCTCGGTTCTCCCCTGGTTATCTCCTCGGTTCTCCCCTGGTTCTCCCCTGGTTCTCCCCCTGGTTATCTCATCGGTTCTCCCCTGGTTCTCTCCTCGGTTCTCCCCTGGTTCTCCCCCTGGTTATCTCCTCGGTTCTCCCCTGGTTCTCCCCTGGTTCTCCCCCTGGTTCTCTCCTCGGTTCTCCCCTGGTTCTCCCCCTGGTTCTCTCCTCGGTTATCCCCTGGTTATCTCCTCGGTTCTCCCCTGGTTCTCCCCCTGGTTATCTCCTCGGTTCTCCCCTGGTTCTCCCCCTGGTTCTCTCCTCGGTTCTCCCCTGGTTCTCCCCCTGGTTCTCTCCTCGGTTATCCCCTGGTTCTCTCCTCGGTTCTCCCCTGGTTCTCCCCCTGGTTCTCTCCTCGGTTATCCCCTGGTTCTCCACTGGTCTGACCGCAGCTTCCCCTTTAATCCGGGATGACGTCATAGTGTCCTGGGAGGAGGAGGAGGGGGAGCCGGAACGCCATTTTCACGCTCCGCGCAGCCCGTCGCTCCTCCAGCCTGTCTCCCCGGGGGGCAGCTGTCACCTCCGCCGGTCGCCTCCTGACCAAGCCGCTCTCTGGCTCGTTCTCCGGGATGGTCGCAGCGGGCTGCGGGCTCGCCGTGCAGCCGGAAGAGGCGCACTGATCTCGGCGTGTTGACACGGTTAGCTCGGGGCTAGCTGCGGTGGAGCGTCCGCGGCTCCAGGCGCCTGGAAACCCGCGTCCCGCGCTCATCATCCAGCCTCTGCCCGCGGAAAACGTCGTTTTACGGAGGGATCGTTCAGCGCGGACGGGGCGGGGAGAGGAGCGCGATCACCGGGCTGCTCTGGCAGCGGACGTCCCGGGGAACGGTAAGGATGGCGGCGTCTATTCCCTGGAGCGCCGTCATTAGCCAATTAACGCTTTACACACAGTTTGGCGTGTTTGAGCGCGTTGGGTGAGCTCGTCCCGGGTCACCGGGTTGTCGGTTCTCACGGTGGAGTTTAATCATTCACTCCGCGGTGGTCGGGTGTTCTGCTGCTGGCTGTGCGTCGGTGTTTACGGTTGGTGCGGGAATTAGACGCCGCCCGCCCGGCACGGTGTGACGGGGAGGAACCGACGACTGGTTCTGCAGGTTAATCCGAGGCTAAAGCCGGGATTCCAGGCTGGACGGTGGCTCGGGTGATGGGAGTCTGTAATGAAGCCTTTCATTGATCTTCATGGAGAGTGTGTGTGTGTGTGTGTGTGTGTGTGTGTGTGTGTGTGTGAGTGTGTGTGTGTGTGTGAGAGAGAGAGAGAAACGCACTGAAGTTCATTGTGACACTTACAGCTGGGGACGCACTTTAAAACAGAATGTGTTAATCCCCCCCCCCCAAGGGTCTTGTACTTTATGTTCAACCTACTCAGAAGCTTCCATGACAACCTGCCCCTCCCTCCTGGGGGGGGGGGGGGGTTGTTGTTGTTGCATGACTCGTCCCTCAGGTTGTTGCGCTGCAGTAGAAATGGAACCGTCACTGTGATGCGGTGGATTTTGTTGCGTTGCTGCACGTTTGTCTTGAAGCCGTTGCAGTTTAGTGCCGTTGATGAGATTATTGTCTTAAATCCTCATCAATCAAGGTGAACGTCTCTCTGCTGCCCCGTTTCCACGGCAACCATTCAGGTGAAAACACATTGTTATTCTTTCAGGAAAGTTTCACGTTTACATGGCAATGTTTTGAAAAGAATGCAGTTTGCATGTTGGTCCACTAGTGGGTGCTGTTGTTCGTTATTGTATTGAAACCACACAGAACGAGGCGAAAACACGGACAGACGACCAAGTTGCATTGTTACCACGGTGACGGTCGCCTGTTCAGATGTAAAACCCATCAATGGTATTTGTTATATTGCGTTTTCCCATTCACACACCAGTGGAGGCGTCTGCCACGCAGGGTGCTCAATACTTCAGTAGTGTCTTGCTCAAGGACACTTTGACAGGTGGAAATCGACCCTGAAACCTGTCCTAACTGAGCCACATCTGTCCCGGTCCCAGGAGAGTCTTGACTCTCTGGAGGCGGCCATGTTTGTTATTGAGGTTTGGTTTCCGTGACAACGGTCGTGTGAAAATTAACAGGCGTTAAAATGAACTCATCTGCTGATTCACACATGTTCACACTTACATGTGTTTACATTCACACATGTTCCCTGCCTGACTGTTCCCTGCCTGACTGTTCCCTGCCTGACTGTTCCCTGCCGGCCTGACTGTTCCCTGCCTGACTGTTCCCTGCCTGACTGTTCCCTGCCTGACTGTTCCCCGCCGGCCTGACTGTTCCCCGCCGGCCTGACTGTTCCCCGCCGGCCTGACTGTTCCCCGCCGGCCTGACTGTTCCCCGCCGGCCTGACTGTTCCCCGCCGGCCTGACTGTTCCCCGCCGGCCTGACTGTTCCCCGCCGGCCTGACTGTTCCCCGCCGGCCTGACTGTTCCCCGCCGGCCTGACTGTTCCCCGCCGGCCTGACTGTTCCCCGCCGGCCTGACTGTTCCCCGCCGGCCTGACTGTTCCCCGCCGGCCTGACTGTTCCCCGCCGGCCTGACTGTTCCCCGCCGGCCTGACTGTTCCCCGCCGGCCTGACTGTTCCCCGCCAGCCTGACTGTTCCCCACGCCTGACTGACTCCCTGCCTGACTGACTCCCTGCCTGACTGACTCCCTGCCGGCCTGTTCCCCACGCCTGACTGGTTCCCCACCTCTGGCTGTTCCCTGTCTGACTATTCCCCACCTCTGGCTCTTCCCTGTCCCTGGCTGCAGGATGCGTGAGGACATGTCCACCATGGTGTGTGAGAAGGAGGAGGAGGATCCCGGCGAGAAGCCGTCCCAGGAGGAGATCATCTCGCGGACCAAGCAGGTGATCCAGGGCCTGGAGGCGCTGAAGCAGGAGCACCAGTCGATCCTGGGGGGCCTGCTGGGCTCGCTGCGCTGCCTGAAGCAGGACGAGGAGGCCGTCCTGGTGGAGGAGAAGTCGCTCATGATCCAGAAGTCGCTGGAGATGCTGGAGCTCGGCCTCAGCGAGGCTCAGGTACACGTCACTCCTTTTGCTGCTTCAAACGCTTCAAATGTTTCTTCTTCCCGCGGAATCTCCTCCTCCAGTCTCTGGAAGCGCTGTTCCCTCCCTCCAGTCTCTGGAAGCGCTGTTCCCTCCCTCCTGTCTCTGGAAGCGCTGTTCCCTCCCTCCAGTCTCTGGAAGCGCTGTTCCCTCCCTCCTGTCTCTGGAAGTGCTGTTCCCTCCCTCCTGTCTCTGGAAGCGCTGTTCCCTCCCTCCTGTCTCTGGAAGCGCTGTTCCCTCCCTCCTGTCTCTGGAAGCGCTGTTCCCTCCCTCCAGTCTCTGGAAGCGCTGTTCCCTCCCTCCAGTCTCTGGAAGCGCTGTTCCCTCCCTCCTGTCTCTGGAAGCGCTGTTCCCTCCCTCCTGTCTCTGGAAGCGCTGTTCCCTCCCTCCAGTCTCTGGAAGCGCTGTTCCCTCCCTCCAGTCTCTGGAAGCGCTGTTCCCTCCCTCCTGTCTCTGGAAGCGCTGTTCCCTCCCTCCAGTCTCTGGAAGCGCTGTTCCCTCCCTCCAGTCTCTGGAAGCGCTGTTCCCTCCCTCCAGTCTCTGGAAGCGCTGTTCCCTCCCTCCAGTCTCTGGAAGCGCTGTTCCCTCCCTCCAGTCTCTGGAAGCGCTGTTCCCTCCCTCCAGTCTCTGGAAGCGCTGTTCCCTCCCTCCAGTCTCTGGAAGCGCTGTTCCCTCCCTCCAGTCTCTGGAAGCGCTGTTCCCTCCCTCCAGTCTCTGGAAGCGCTGTTCCCTCCCTCCTGTCTCTGGAAGCGCTGTTCCCTCCCTCCTGTCTCTGGAAGCGCTGTTCCCTCCCTCCAGTCTCTGGAAGCGCTGTTCCCTCCCTCCAGTCTCTGGAAGCGCTGTTCCCTCCCTCCAGTCTCTGGAAGCGCTGTTCCCTCCCTCCTGTCTCTGGAAGCGCTGTTCCCTCCCTCCTGTCTCTGGAAGCGCTGTTCCCTCCCTCCTGTCTCTGGAAGCGCTGTTCCCTCCCTCCTGTCTCTGGAAGCGCTGTTCCCTCCCTCCTGTCTCTGGAAGCGCTGTTCCCTCCCTCCAGTCTCTGGAAGCGCTGTTCCCTCCCTCCAGTCTCTGGAAGCGCTGTTCCCTCCCTCCTGTCTCTGGAAGCGCTGTTCCCTCCCTCCTGTCTCTGGAAGCGCTGTTCCCTCCCTCCTGTCTCTGGAAGCGCTGTTCCCTCCCTCCTGTCTCTGGAAGCGCTGTTCCCTCCCTCCTGTCTCTGGAAGCGCTGTTCCCTCCCTCCAGTCTCTGGAAGCGCTGTTCCCTCCCTCCAGTCTCTGGAAGCGCTGTTCCCTCCCTCCAGTCTCTGGAAGCTCTGTTCCCTCCCTCCAGTCTCTGGAAGCTCTGTTCCCTCCCTCCAGTCTCTGGAAGCGCTGTTCCCTCCCTCCTGTCTCTGGAAGCGCTGTTCCCTCCCTCCTGTCTCTGGAAGCGCTGTTCCCTCCCTCCAGTCTCTGGAAGCGCTGTTCCCTCCCTCCAGTCTCTGGAAGCGCTGTTCCCTCCCTCCAGTCTCTGGAAGCGCTGTTCCCTCCCTCCAGTCTCTGGAAGCGCTGTTCCCTCCCTCCAGTCTCTGGAAGCGCTGTTCCCTCCCTCCAGTCTCTGGAAGCGCTGTTCCCTCCCTCCAGTCCCTGGAAGCGCTGTTCCCTCCCTCCAGTCTCTGGAAGCGCTGTTCCCTCCCTCCAGTCTCTGGAAGCGCTGTTCCCTCCCTCCAGTCTCTGGAAGCGCTGTTCCCTCCCTCCAGTCTCTGGAAGCGCTGTTCCCTCCCTCCAGTCTCTGGAAGCGCTGTTCCCTCCCTCCAGTCTCTGGAAGCGCTGTTCCCTCCCTCCAGTCTCTGGAAGCGCTGTTCCCTCCCTCCAGTCTCTGGAAGCGCTGTTCCCTCCCTCCAGTCTCTGGAAGCGCTGTTCCCTCCCTCCAGTCTCTGGAAGCGCTGTTCCCTCCCTCCAGTCTCTGGAAGCGCTGTTCCCTCCCTCCAGTCTCTGGAAGCGCTGTTCCCTCCCTCCAGTCTCTGGAAGCGCTGTTCCCTCCCTCCAGTCTCTGGAAGCGCTGTTCCCTCCCTCCAGTCTCTGGAAGCGCTGTTCCCTCCCTCCAGTCCCTGGAAGCGCTGTTCCCTCCCTCCAGTCCCTGGAAGCGCTGTTCCCTCCCTCCAGTCCCTGGAAGCGCTGTTCCCTCCCTCCAGTCCCTGGAAGCGCTGTTCCCTCCCTCCAGTGGAGGTGAAACAACAGGAACAGTTGTGTTTAATAAGTCAATAAGTTGCCAGGTTGGAGGTCGGAAGTTTTGCTGTCGTCTCTTCTGGTTTGTTTGTGTTCATGTTTAAAAAAACTCACAAGTCACATGACTCAGGACGAGTTTGTCTGCATGGTTTTGAACAGCCTGTAAACCTGCATCCACCTACAGGTGACCACTGATCACAACCCCCCCCAAATGACCACTGATCCCGCCCCCCCCCCCCCCCCCCCCCCCCAGGTAACCATTGTCCCTCCCCCCCTGCAGGTGATGATGGCGCTGTCCAGCCACCTGGGCTCGGTGGAGTCAGAGAAGCAGAAGCTGAGGGCTCAGGTCCGGAGACTCTGCCAGGAAAACCAGTGGCTGAGAGACGAACTGGCAGGAACCCAACAGAAGCTGCAGAAGAGCGAACAGAACGTGGCTCAGCTGGAGGAGGAGAAGAAACATCTGGAGTTCATGAACCAGCTGAAGAAGTATGACCAGGACCTGTCACCTGCTGTGAGTCTGACCTTTATCCTTTATCCTTTATTCTTGATCCTTTATCCTTTATCCTTTGTTCTTTATTATTGATCCTTTATTCTTTGTCCTTTATCCTTTATTGTTGATCCTTTATTCTTGATCCTTTATACTTTATACTTTAGCCTTTGTTCTTTGTTCTTTATCCTTTGTTCTTTATTTTTCTTTTTCCTTTGTTCTTGATCCTTTATCCTTTATTCTTGATCCCTTTATCCTTTATTTTTTATACTTTGTTCTTTATTCTTGATCATTTATGCTTTATTCTTTATTTTTTGTTCTTTATACTTTATTGTTGATCTTTTATTCTTTATTCTTGATCCTTGATCCTTTGTTCTTTATCCTTTTTTCTTTGTTCTTTATCATTTTTTCTTTGTTCTTTATCCTTTATTCTTGATCCTTTATACTTTGTTCTTTATTCTTTATCCTTTGTTCTTGATCCTTGATCCTTTATTCTTGATCCTTTATCCTTTATCCTTTGTTCTTTATTCTTTATTATAGATCCTTTATTCTTTATCCTTTGTTCTTTGTTCTATATCCTTTGTTCTTTGTTCTTTATCCTTTGTTATTTGTCCTTTTTCCTTTGTTCTTTGTCCTTTTTCCTTTGTTCTTTGTCCTTATCCTTTGTTCTTTGTTCTTTATCCTTTGTTCTTCATTCTACCTGTCACATGAGTGATTGTTCACTGACCGTTTTCTTCTTAGTAAGTCAGTTCAAGTAAATCTACAAACCTGTGAATGAATGAATGAATGAATGTTGTGACGGGTGAACGTCCTCACACTGAAGCTTCTTTCACACTGATTCCTGTAATTAGTACTTTCTAGGTATTTTTCCTGAACTGAACATATAAACAAAGTCCGACTGGACTGAATTTGGTTAATTGTTGCTGTATGACCCTGCCCCCCCCCCCCCCCCCCCCCCCCCCCCCCCTCTCAAGGAGGAGAAGGATTCGGAGTCCAGTAAAGAGACTCTAGACGATCTGTTCCCAGACGAGCAGGACGACTCCGCCCCCGGCAGTAAGTCCTCTAGTTCATGGTCATGTGACCTGCAGGCGCCAGTTCAACTGATGTTGGCTACTTCCTGTCTGCAGTTCAGCCAGCTCACGGCAGCGCGGCGGTGGCAGCCGCCCAGCAGGGGGGCTACGAGATCCCCGCCCGCCTGAGGACCCTCCACAACCTGGTGATCCAGTACGCCTCGCAGGGCAGGTACGAGGTGGCCGTGCCGCTCTGCAAGCAGGCCCTGGAGGACCTGGAGAAGACCTCCGGACACGACCACCCCGACGTGGCCACCATGCTAAACATCCTGGCTCTGGTCTACAGGTGATCTTCCGTTCTGGTTCCACAGGGCTGGAGACCTGGTTCTAAAGAGGGTCTAAAGAGTGATTCAGTATTTCACTGGATAGTTTCCACGTCTTTAACAGTCTCAGGTATTTTAGAAGCGAGGGACACGTCCACTTCTGTCACCGTGGTGACGGCGGCAGTGGAGACACGGTTTCTACAACATCAGAGTGAAAATAACGAGCTGCAGTTTGACGTCTGTCTCTTTGTTTGTGTTTCAGAGACCAGAACAAATACAAGGAGGCGGCCAACCTGCTGAACGACGCTCTGGACATCAGGGAGAAGACGCTGGGGAGAGACCATCCAGCTGTGAGTCTGTCTCTCTGTCTCTGTCTGTCCCTCAGTCTCCATCATCAATTATCAGGAGAGTAAAACAACCAGTCAAAACATCTAAACCAGCTCACGTCCCCTATATATTTTCTGCATTGCGTGTCCTCACGTCGTCCACAGACTGTCCTCAGTGGGTCCACTTTGGAAGTCCAGACTTCCAAAGTGGACCGTTATGACATCATCATTTGCTTTAACACATTCTGCTCAGTCTACTCATTGTCTCACGAGAGGTGAACGATCCTTCCAGACTATGAACGATTCTTCCACCCTCCCTGCGCTCAATTGTCTCTGTTGACACCTCAAACTCAAGACTCGTTTATTTATTCAGGCTTTTTAATTAGCCACTTTTGGGCTGGGTTAGGGTTAGGACGTCTGTCTCTTTGTTTGTGTTTCAGAGACCAGAATAAACACAAGGACCCTAACCCTAACCTGAACTTCAGGTGAAGTTCAGGTAAACCTCAGGTGAAGTTCAGGTGAAGTTCAGGTGAAGTTCAGGAACAGAGCAGTTCATCGTCATGAAGCAGGTTTTCTCTCCTGTATATATTACTGTTTAATATTACTTGTTTCATTTCACTTCTATTTACATTCATCACAAACCAAGAAGGCGAGAACTGATCTCAGATCAGTGGGAGGAAGAGGCTCTGTACTGTAGATAGCAGGACTTCTTTAGAGAAACTGATCTCAGATCAGTGGGAGGAAGAGGCTCTGTACTGTAGATAGCAGGACTTCTTTAGAGAAACTGATCTCAGATCAGTGGGAGGAAGAGGCTCTGTACTGTAGATAGCAGGACTTCTTAAGAGAAACTGATCTCAGATCAGTGGGAGGAAGAGGCTCTGAGGATCTTTTCCTCTTCAGGACCAAATAAAAAAGTGAGTAAAACAGTTAGTGACAGAAAGAGATGTGGACGTCCAACGGCTGCTTCATTCTATATTCTAGGATGAACTGGAAGAAAGAAGCGATGGATGGAGGAGCGGAGAAACAAACCGCCGGCAGGTTTGAGGCTGATGTTTTAGGGTTAGTCTAAATGGCGGCGGATGATCTAGCTGTTGTTTGTCTGGAAAATGTGATCAGAAACAATCTGGTTTGTTAAAATCTTCAGGAATGAAAAATCAAAGTGAGCCTGCAGGAGCTTCGACCTCCTCTCCTTTCTGCCCTCACTTCCTATCCTCCTCCTTCCTCCCATTCTGCACACCAGAATCCCAGCCAGCCGTCCTCCTCCTCCTCCTCCTCCTCCTCTTCTTCCTCACTGCACATGTTGGAGATTCAACACTGGCCTGATTTGGATCAAGCTCTCAGAACCTGTGATGAGCTCTGGTCCCGGTCTAAAGAACGTCTTTGTTCCGCCAGGTCGCCGCCACGCTCAACAACCTGGCCGTCCTCTACGGGAAGAGAGGGAAGTACAAGGAGGCGGAGCCACTGTGCAAGAGGGCGCTGGAGATCCGAGAGAAGGTGGGTCAAAGGTCGCTCTTCCTTCAGTAGAATCGAGGAGGACAGTCTGTTTTGAGATGGTTTTATTCTGGTTTAGTTTTATTTTAGATGTGTTTTATCTACATTGTGCAGAAGTTCTGTTCATGCTCAAGCTCCGTCTGGAATCTGGAGTCAAACGCCTGGAACACAATCTCATAATTCTCCGTTTAGACTGACCTTGTGATTTTGGAAGTCTAAATTTACCCCCCCCCCCCCCCCAGGTGTTGGGCAAAGACCACCCTGATGTGGCGAAGCAGCTGAACAACCTGGCCCTGCTGTGTCAGAACCAGGGCAAGTATGAGGAGGTGGAGTATTACTACATGAGGGCGCTGGAGATCTACCAGACCAAGCTGGGCCCAGACGACCCCAACGTGGCCAAGACCAAGAACAACCTGGTGAGGGGGCAACTGGAACTGGTGGGGCGGGGCCGGGTGGGGCCGGGCAGGGCCGGGCGGGGCCGGGTGGGGCGGATTTTCCTGTGGTCCCACCCAAATAGTTGTGGACGGTACGAAAAGAAGCTGAGACCCCCGTCAACCCTCCGGTGAGGTAGCTCGCACTAAGGAAGGGTCTGAGGGGCGGCGCTACAACGCTGCTGTCTACTGATTGGTCAGTGACGTCATCAGTCTGAACCCACAATATTTCAATATTTCATCAGCTGTACACTTCCTGTTGTTGTTTATATCCACCGCTTTTTACTCATTGGTTGTTTTGGGAACAGAGTTTATTGAAACGTCGGCGCAACAAAACATCTTTCAACAAGGTGCAGACGCTCCTCTCAGTAACAGGAGGGGCGGAGCTTCAGCGGGAGCTCCTCCCCTCAGTAACAGGAGGGGCGGAGCTTCAGCGGGAGTTCCTCCCCTCAGTAACATGAGGGGCGGGGCTTCAGCAGGAGCTCCTCCCTTCAGTAACATGAGGGGCGGGGCTTCAGCAGGAGCTCCTCCCTTCAGTAACATGAGGGGCGGGGCTTCAGCGGGAGCTCCTCCCCTCAGTAACATGATGGGCGGGGCTTCAGCAGGAGCTCCTCCCTTCAGTAACAGGAGGGGTGGAGCTTCAGCGGGAGCTCCTCCCCTCAGTAACAGGAGAGGCGGAGCTTCTCTCAGTACTCGTAATTCTACAGATACAAGTGTGACTCCAGTTCATGGTAGGATTAAAGTATGTGTAAATATTCTAACTTTACCTCCTTGATGATGTCTTTAGAAAAGTAGATGACTGAAGCTTCATGTTTTCAGCTGTTGGTTTGTTGGACGTGAGGTTGTGTTGATCGCCCCCTGGCTGCTGCTCTGTGTACTGCAGGCGTCCTGCTATCTGAAGCAAGGGAAGTTCCAGCAGGCCGAGGCTTTGTACAAAGAAATCCTGACTCGAGCCCACGAGAGGGAGTTTGGCTCGGTTGACGGTACGATTCCCTCCTGGCGCTGGCGCCTCGATCCTCGGAGCCAGAAAGCTGGCTGATTCAAACATGCTGCATCCCTCCGTCTCTCCATCCTCTATCCCTCCGTCTCTCCATCCTCTATCCCTCCTTCTCTCATCCTCTATCCCTCCTTCTCTCATCCTCTATCCCTCCTTCTCTCATCCTCTATCCCTCCTTCTCTCATCCCCTATCCCTCCATCCTCTATCCCTCCTTCTCTCATCCCCTATCCCTCCATCCTCTATCCCTCCTTCTCTCATTCTCTATCCCTCCGTCTCTCCGTCCTCTATCCCTCCGTCTCTCCGTCCTCTGTCCCTCCGTCTCTCCATCCTCTATCCCTCCATCTCTCCATTCTCTATTCCTCTGTCTCTCCATCCTCTATCCCTCCGTCTCTCCATCCTCTCCCTCCATCTCTCTCGCTATCTCTCCTTCCTCCATGTCTCCATCCCTCCATCTTCCACTTCATCCCTCCATCCTAACCTGAGGGGTTCCTTCAGTCAGAGCAGTTCTATGCTCTACATCTTTCACATCTATGTCCAGGTGTTGATGACTCTGTTTCCCTCCAGGTGAGAACAAACCCATCTGGATGCACGCCGAGGAGCGAGAGGAGCAGAGCAAGGTGAGTCGCTGAGGCTCCGCCCCCTCCGCTTCCTCTGCTACTGTCGCTGAGGCTCAGACCTTGGCCTACCGACCTGTTGTCTACCTACCGACCTGTTGTCTACCTACCGACCTGTTGTCTATCTACCGACCTGTTGTCTACCTACCGACCTGTTGTCTGCCTACCGACCTGTTGTCTGCCTACCGACCTGTTGTCTGCCTACCGACCTGTTGTCTACCTACCGACCTGTTGTCTACCTACCGACCTGTTGTCTATCTACCGACCTGTTGTCTACCTACCGACCTGTTGTCTACCTACCGACCTGTTGTCTGCCTACCGACCTGTTGTCTGCCTACCGACCTGTTGTCTGCCTACCGACCTGTTGTCTGCCTACCGACCTGTTGTCTGCCTACCGACCTGTTGTCTACCTACCGACCTGTTGTCTACCTACCGACCTGTTGTATACCTACCGACCTGTTGTCTACCTACCGACCTGTTGTATACCTACCGACCTGTTGTATACCTACCGACCTGTTGTATACCTGCTGTAGTTCCTCCAGCTTCTTTAGCTGTACTTCAGTCTGCTTTCCATCCAGACCTCCACCTTCTCAGGTCTTCTTCACTTTCCTCCTCACAGCCTGGGATTGTAAAGGACATTTAATCCAGTGACTCGCTGCACCTTATGTTCACTATTAAGCTCCTGGTGATGCGACGTCATCTTCAGAGGTGCTGTCCAGTTTGATATGGAAGAAATTGGCTTGTGGTCACGGACAGAAGGACAGACACTTCCTCCCAGTGACTTTCCTCCAGTTTAAAAGCTTTACTTTTCCTGCCCAGCTCTGATCCTACAGCTGAATACTTCTGCTGGTATTCTCACCCTCTGGGTTATTCATGTGTCCACAGACGTTCTAAACATCTCTGTCTCGCAGGGGAAGCCCAAAGACGGCTCGCCGTTTGGAGAATATGGCGGCTGGTACAAAGCCTGCAAGGTGGACAGGTGAGCCGCCGCCTCCCTCCGTCGTCCTGAAGGGTTATTTAAAACCAGTGCATTATTATTATTATTATTACATGTCTCCGTTTGACCACAGGAAGTAGCGACAGTCCCCCAGGAAAGTCTTTGTACTGGATTTGACTGGCAGAGCAACACATAAAGACAAATGTCCACAGCAGAATGTAATAAAGGAGAGAGAACAAAAGAATCAGACTCAATCAGAATCATCTTTATTGTCATTGTAACAGGTACAACGGAATTGCCTAGAAAGTCGGGGGAAAGAAGGACAAGAGGTGAGGAGAGGAGGGAAACGAAGGCAGATGACAGACTGTCCTCTAAGGAGCTGTCTCACTGGGACATAATCCACCTCAGGCACATTTAGCATCGACACAGACAGAATACAAAAGAGTTTGTGAGAGGCTGGAGAGTAGAAAGTTAAGATGAGGATGAAGAAGAAAACTCAGAAGGCTGGTAAATAGTCCAGTAAATCTCTGTGTTCTGATTGGACCGGTCGTTATGTGCTGTACAAAGTCAACCTGGGACGACACTTCCGATTCCTCACATCCTGTTTTGTTTGGGAAAGGTTTTGACGTGTTGTTTCTTCTCCTGGTGGTCCCTGCAGTCCCACCGTGACCACCACCCTGAAGAACCTGGGCGCCCTCTACAGGCGGCAGGGGAAGTTTGAAGCGGCTGAGACACTGGAGGAGGCGGCCCTGCGCTCCAGAAAGCAGGTGACAAACTGTCCTGCTGGGACCGGACAGGAAGTGACCTGTCCAGCACGTCATGAGATCACTTCAGCTTTAACGTTCCTCCAGGTTCCACCGCAGACTCTCATTTAAGAAAACCTGTTTTCATGTTTCTAAAAGTACCTCGAGTGGACGACAGGCCAGAAACATCTGGTCCAGGTGGACCAGGTTCTGGTCCAGGTGGACCAGGTTCTGGTGTGGATGAACCCTTAGAGTTTCCAGCAACACAAGCGTTTTGAACAGATAACTTCATGTTGTTGTCAAGTGGGCGGGGCCAGTAAAACAGCCCAGGTTCATCCTGAGTGGGCGGGGCCAGTAAAACAGCCCAGGTTCATCCTGAGTGGGCGGGGCCAGTAAAACAGCCAGGTTCATCCTGAGTGGGCGGGGCCTGTAAAACCGAGCCCAGGGCCATCCTGAGTGGGCGGGGCCAGTAAAACTGAGTCCAGGGTCATCCTGAGTGGGCGGGGCCAGTAAAACTGAGTCCAAGGTCATCCTGAGTGGGCGGGGCCAGTAAAACTGAGTCCAAGGTCATCCTGAGTGGGCGGGGCCAGTAAAACAGCCCAGGTTCATCCTGAGTGGGCGGGGCCAGTAAAACAGCCCAGGTTCATCCTGAGTGGGCGGGGCCAGTAAAACAGCCCAGGGTCATCCTGAGTGGGCGGAGCCAGTAAAACAGCCCAGGGTCATCCTGAGTGGGCGGGGCCAGTAAAACAGCCCAGGGTCATCCTGAGTGGGCGGGGCCAGTAAAACTGAGCCCAGGGTCATCCTGAGTGGGCGGGGCCAGTAAAACAGCCCAGGGTCATCCTGAGTGGGCGGGGCCAGTAAAACAGCCCAGGGTCATCCTGAGTGGGCGGGGCCAGTAAAGCCTGGTAGAAAGAGTCACTTCCTGTCAGCTGCCGCAGCTCTGCTGTGATTGGATCAGCTGGAGCAGGCATTCATCCTCGTGTGTGTGTGTGTGTGTGTGTGTGTGTGTGTGTGTGTGTGTGTGTGTGTGTGTGTGTGTGTGTGTGTGTGTGTGTGTGTGTGTGTGTGTGTGTGTGTGTGTGTGTGTGTGTGTGTGTGTGTGTGTGTGTGTGTGTGTGTGTGTGTGTGTGTGTAGGGTCTGGACCAGGTCCACCAGCAGAGGGTGGCCCAGGTCCTCAGTGAGGCCCGTGAGAAGCAGCGCAGCAGCGAGAGCCTGACCTCCGACACGGTGAAGTACGAGAGCGGGCCGGACGGCGGCGAGGAAGTGAGTATGAGCGTGG
>NW_027661907.1:47500-77500 GCF_963422515.1 Blennius ocellaris | reverse complement strand
CTGTCGTTTCCTCCACCTATTTCCTCCTCCACCTGTCGTCTCCTCCACCTGTCATTTCCTCCTCCACCTGTCGTTTCCTCCTTCTGTCATTTCCTCCTCCACCTGTCGTTTCCTCCACCTGTCGTTTCCTCCTTACACCTGTCGTTTCCTCCACCTGTCATTTCCTCCTCAACCCGTCGTTTCCTCCTCCACCTGTCGATTCCTCCACCTGTCATTTCCTCCTCCACCTGTCATTTCCTCCACCTGTCGTTTCCTCCTCCACCTTTTACCTGTGGCTTCATAACCGTGTGACTCTCAGCCGTGAACACCACCACACTAACCTGCTGTGACTCTCAGCCGTGAACACCACCACCCTAACCTGCTGTGACTCTCAGCTGTGAACACCACCACCCTAACCTGCTGTGACTCTCAGCTGTGAACACCACCACCCTAACCTGCTGTGACTCTCAGCCGTGAACACCACCACCCTAACCTGCTGTGACTCTCAGCCGTGAACACCACCACCCTAACCTGCTGTGACTCTCAGCCGTGAACACCACCACACTAACCTGCTGTGACTCTCAGCTGTGAACACCACCACCCTAACCTGCTGTGACTCTCAGCCGTGAACACCACCACCCTAACCTGCTGTGACTCTCAGCCGTGAACACCACCACCCTAACCTGCTGTGACTCTCAGCCGTGAACACCACCACCCTAACCTGCTGTGACTCTCAGCCGTGAACACCACCACACTAACCTGCTGTGACTCTCAGCCGTGAACACCACCACCCTAACCTGCTGTGACTCTCAGCCGTGAACACCACCACCCTAACCTGCTGTGACTCTCAGCCGTGAACACCACCACCCTAACCTGCTGTGACTCTCAGCCGTGAACACCACCACACTAACCTGCTGTGACTCTCAGCCGTGAACACCACCACACTAACCTGCTGTGACTCTCAGCCGTGAACACCACCACCCTAACCTCCTGTGACTCTCAGCCGTGAACACCACCACCCTAACCTGCTGTGACTCTCAGCCGTGAACACCACCACCCTAACCTGCTGTGACTCTCAGCCGTGAACACCACCACCCTAACCTGCTGTGACTCTCAGCCGTGAACACCACCACCCTAACCTGCTGTGACTCTCAGCCGTGAACACCACCACACTAACCTGCTGTGACTCTCAGCCGTGAACACCACCACACTAACCTGCTGTGACTCTCAGCCGTGAACACCACCACACTAACCTGCTGTGACTCTCAGCCGTGAACACCACCACCCTAACCTCCTGTGACTCTCAGCCGTGAACACCACCACCCTAACCTGCTGTGACTCTCAGCCGTGAACACCACCACCCTAACCTGCTGTGACTCTCAGCCGTGAACACCACCACCCTAACCTGCTGTGACTCTCAGCCGTGAACACCACCACCCTAACCTGCTGTGACTCTCAGCCGTGAACACCACCACACTAACCTGCTGTGACTCTCAGCCGTGAACACCACCACCCTAACCTGCTGTGACTCTCAGCCGTGAACACCACCACCCTAACCTGCTGTGACTCTCAGCCGTGAACACCACCACCCTAACTGCTCCACCGCTCTAATTCCACATCATTCTAGTTTTTCTAGATCTACTGATCTAAACAAACGATCATTTCCTGTTAAACAGGTGAAGCTTCGGACTTTTTCTCTTTTCTTCTGCTTTCCATTTTAATCTTTTGTGTGAAATTTGAAGCTGTTTTGAACAAACGGTGATATTGTATATTTATATACATTTGATCTCCGACAAACTTTGGTTTTAACATTAAAATATTTCATGATGTAGGTTTGTCTCAGTTCTGAGGCCCAAACTTCTGCTGCTGCACAACTGGGCGTAACACCGGGAGGTGAACAGAGTCTGGGCCTCCAGTTTAGTCAAGATCCAGAATCTCACTGGAAGTAGCACGACTGAGTACACGGCTGGGATACTCAAATACCGCCAGTATTTATACTCCGTCACTGAGTACACCGCTGTGATACTCAAATACCGCCAGTATTTATACTCCGTCACTGAGTACACCGCTGTGATACTCAAATACTGTCAGTATTTATACTCCGTCACTGAGTACACCGCTGTGATACTCAAATACTGTCAGTATTTATACTCCGTCACTGAGTACACGGCTGTGATACTCAAATACCGCCAGTATTTATACTCCGTCACTGAGTACATGCCTGTGATACTCAAATACTGTCAGTATTTATACTCCGTCACTGAGTACACCGCTGTGATACTCAAATACTGTCAGTATTTATACTCCGTCACTGAGTACACCGCTGTGATACTCAAATACTGTCAGTATTTATACTCCGTCACTGAGTACATGGCTGTGATACTCAAATACTGTCAGTATTTATACTCCGTCACTGAGTACATGGCTGTGATACTCAAATACTGTCAGTATTTATACTCCGTCACTGAGTACACGGCTGTGATACTCAAATACTGTCAGTATTTATACGTCGTCACTGAGTACATGGCTGTGATACTCAAATACTGTCAGTATTTATACGTCGTCACTGAGTACACTGCTGTGATACTCAAATACCGTCAGTATTTATATGTCGTCACTGAGTACACCACCCTAATACTGTATGTGAGCAGTACAGTCGTAGTACTCAGAATACTGCTGGTGCTGCTCAGTCTGCTGGACAAACGCTGCTGAAGTTGAAAAGTCAAGCTGAAAGTCTATTTATGCCATATATACACACACACACACACACACACACACACACACACACACACACACACACACACACACACACACACACACACACACACACACACACCACCCTATCATCAGCACTATGAAGAGCTGCAATGTTCACCTGTTCTCTGCACACATGTACAAAGTAGCACCACCTGGTGGCCCGGCATGCAAACTGCAACATTGTTTAGCATTTCTGAGGATTTAGAGTGTGTGTGTGTGTGTGTGTGTGTGTGTGTGTGTGTGTGTGTGTGTGTGTGTGTGTGTGTGTGTGTGTGTGTGTGTGTGTGTGTGTGTGTGTGTGTGTGTGTGTGTGTGTGTGTGTGTGTGTGTGTGTGTGTGTGTGTGTGTGTGTGTGTGTGTGTGTGAGAGAGTGTGTGTGTAACGTTGTGTTGTTCCCTCCAGGACGGCTCAGGTTCCCTGAAGAGAAGCGGCTCCTTCAGTAAACTACGAGCCTCCATCAGGCGCAGCAGCGAGAAACTTGTCCGGAAGCTGAAGGGCGGCTCGGCCCGGGACAGTGACCCTAAAAACCCCGGGTAACTATCCCCACCCCCCCACCCCAACACGCCAGGGACGAGAGTCACTAACCAAACGCGAGGCGCTGATCTTCTTTGGTGGTGAAGCAGTTTGCACACGAAGCCATGGACACAAACACAGCAGCTCCTTTTCTATCGCCGCTGGTGACCTTTACTGACCTCTACTGACCTCTACTGACCTTTACTGACCTTTACTGACCTCTACTGACCTTTACTGACCTCTACTGACCTCTACTGACCTCTACTGACCTCTACTGACCTTTACTGACCTCTACTGACCTTTACTGACCTCTACTGACCTCTACTGACCTCTACTGACCTTTACTGACCTTTACTGACCTCTACTGACCTCTACTGACCTCTACTGACCTTTGGTTTCTGTTAGTTACAATCGGTTTCTGTTACCGTTAGTTACCATCGGTTGCCATTGCTTTCTGTTAGTTAGCGTGCGTTAGCGTGGGTTAGCGTGCGTTAGCGTGCGTTAGCGTGGGTTAGCGTGCGTTAGCCTCGGCCTCATTTCCTCCAGAAACCAACCGGTGAATGTTTGAGCAACCTGAAAGCAGGACGACTCGTTTGGCTTCAGACGGTGAAGTTTCTGAGATAAAAGTGAATAAGTTCAGAAAAAGTCTTCTCAGAAGGAAAAACAGTATTTTGACATTAAGTGGTGAGTAAATGGTTTTATTTCACTGAAAAAGCTTTTAATAGAAGATGTTTTATATTTTGATCAAATTGAATTTAGTGACTATTGTAAGAAGTAAATCATTTAAGTGTAATAATTTTATTTAAAGAAGATGTTGGAATTACTCAGATTTTCTTAAACAATATTTAGTTTGCCATATTTTAAAAGTATTTTGGACAAAAAGTTTGTATTGTACTTGCATAAAATTACAACGTATAGATTTATTTTAATAACAGACAATAAATGAATTCTGGAAAGACGAGAAGGAAAAAATAATAATCCATTCAGATATCAAATTGTCTTTTTACTACATGAAGGAAATGTTATTAAATATATATACAGAATATGAGTTTTACTATTTATTATCAACAGTTGTAAGATGAGCGAGATGTGAATATCAAGAAGGGAAAATACTTTTCAAATATATAGATATATATTTTTAAAAAGGTTAATATACTGAGAAGAAAATATCTGGATGTAAAATGTTTAATATTTACTATGAAATTGAAATTTGTTTAAAAAGTAAAAATACATACAAATTTTGTTCATATTAAAAAATAATTCAAACTTTTTACAAAGAAAGTAACAATTGTCATTTTTGTTGATACAAATGTTTATTTTAGGAAGAAAAGGTTTGGATAATAATCCAAATGACACTGAAATATTGGATTACAACAAATTCATTTTATTTTGAAGAAGATTATTTTGTCTCGAGATGAAAAATGGAATTTGGAATAAAAGCGTTGTTCCCTTTAGGGACGGATATTTTAGGGAATAATAATAAATACTAGGATACCACTTCTTTACAATACGAGTGTGAGTACCGACCTGCCGACACTGAGAACCATACAGTACTTCTTAAAGTGTAACTGAGAACCATACAGTACTTCTTAAAGTGTAACTGAGAACCATACAGAACTTCTTAAAGTGTAACTGAGAACCATACAGTACTTCTTAAAGTGTAACTGAGAACCATACAGTACTTCTTAAAGTGTAACTGAGAACCATACAGAACTTCTTAAAGTGTAACTGAGAACCCAGACAGTACTTCTTAAAGTGTAACTGAGAACCATACAGTACTTCTTAAAGTGTAACTGAGAACCATACAGAACTTCTTAAAGTGTAACTGAGAACCCAGACAGTACTTCTTAAAGTGTAACTGAGAACCATACAGAACTTCTTAAAGTGTAACTGAGAACCATACAGTACTTCTTAAAGTGTAACTGAGAACCATACAGTACTTCTTAAAGTGTAACTGAGAACCATACAGAACTTCTTAAAGTGTAACTGAGAACCCAGACAGTACTTCTTAAAGTGTAACTGAGAACCATACAGTACTTCTTAAAGTGTAACTGAGAACCATACAGAACTTCTTAAAGTGTAACTGAGAACCCAGACAGTACTTCTTAAAGTGTAACTGAGAACCATACAGTACTTCTTAAAGTGTAACTGAGAACCATACAGTACTTCTTAAAGTGTAACTGAGAACCATACAGAACTTCTTAAAGTGTAACTGAGAACCCAGACAGTACTTCTTAAAGTGTAACTGAGAACCATACAGTACTTCTTAAAGTGTAACTGAGAACCATACAGAACTTCTTAAAGTGTAACTGAGAACCCAGACAGTACTTCTTAAAGTGTAACTGAGAACCATACAGAACTTCTTAAAGTGTAACTGAGAACCATACAGTACTTCTTAAAGTGTAACTGAGAACCATACAGTACTTCTTAAAGTGTAACTGAGAACCATACAGAACTTCTTAAAGCGACACTGAGAACCATACAGTACTTCTTAAAGTGTAACTGAGAACCATACAGAACTTCTTAAAGCGACACTGAGAACCATACAGTACTTCTTAAAGTGTAACTGAGAACCATACAGTACTTCTTAAAGCGACACTGAGAACCATACAGTACTTCTTAAAGCGACACTGAGAACCATACAGTACTTCTTAAAGCGACACTGAGAACCATACAGTACTTCTTAAAGCGACACTGAGAACCATACAGTACTTCTTAAAGTGTAACTGAGAACCATACAGAACTTCTTAAAGTGTAACTGAGAACCATACAGTACTTCTTAAAGTGTAACTGAGAACCATACAGTACTTCTTAAAGCGACACTGAGAACCATACAGTACTTCTTAAAGTGTAACTGAGAACCATACAGAACTTCTTAAAGTGTAACTGAGAACCATACAGAACTTCTTAAAGTGTAACTGAGAACCATACAGTACTTCTTAAAGTGTAACTGAGAACCATACAGAACTTCTTAAAGTGTAACTGAGAACCATACAGTACTTCTTAAAGTGTAACTGAGAACCATACAGTACTTCTTAAAGCGACACTGAGAACCATACAGTACTTCTTAAAGTGTAACTGAGAACCATACAGAACTTCTTAAAGTGTAACTGAGAACCATACAGTACTTCTTAAAGTGTAACTGAGAACCATACAGAACTTCTTAAAGCGACACTGAGAACCATACAGTACTTCTTAAAGTGTAACTGAGAACCATACAGAACTTCTTAAAGTGTAACTGAGAACCATACAGTACTTCTTAAAGTGTAACTGAGAACCATACAGAACTTCTTAAAGTGTAACTGAGAACCATACAGTACTTCTTAAAGTGTAACTGAGAACCATACAGTACTTCTTAAAGTGTAACTGAGAACCCAGACAGTACTTCTTAAAGCGACACTGAGAACCATACAGAACTTCTTAAAGTGTAACTGAGAACCATACAGTACTTCTTAAAGTGTAACTGAGAACCATACAGTACTTCTTAAAGTGTAACTGAGAACCATACAGAACTTCTTAAAGTGTAACTGAGAACCAGACAGTACTTCTTAAAGTGTAACTGAGAACCATACAGTACTTCTTAAAGTGTAACTGAGAACCCAGACAGTACTTCTTAAAGCGACACTGAGAACCATACAGTACTTCTTAAAGTGTAACTGAGAACCCAGACAGTACTTCTTAAAGTGTAACTGAGAACCATACAGTACTTCTTAAAGTGTAACTGAGAACCATACAGTACTTCTTAAAGCGACACTGAGAACCCAGACAGTACTTCTTAAAGTGTAACTGAGAACCCAGACAGTACTTCTTAAAGTGTAACTGAGAACCCAGACAGTACTTCTTAAAGTGTAACTGAGAACCCAGACAGTACTTCTTAAAGTGTAACTGAGAACCATACAGAACTTATTAAAGTGTAACTGAGAACCATACAGAACTTCTTAAAGTGTAACTGAGAACCATACAGAACTTCTTAAAGCGACACTGAGAACCATACAGTACTTCTTAAAGTGTAACTGAGAACCATACAGTACTTCTTAAAGCGACACTGAGAACCATACAGTACTTCTTAAAGCGACACTGAGAACCAGACAGTACTTCTTAAAGTGTAACTGAGAACCATACAGAACTTCTTAAAGTGTAACTGAGAACCATACAGTACTTCTTAAAGTGTAACTGAGAACCATACAGTACTTCTTAAAGTGTAACTGAGAACCCAGACAGTACTTCTTAAAGTGTAACTGAGAACCATACAGTACTTCTTAAAGTGTAACTGAGAACCCAGACAGTACTTCTTAAAGCGACACTGAGAACCATACAGAACTTCTTAAAGTGTAACTGAGAACCATACAGTACTTCTTAAAGTGTAACTGAGAACCATACAGTACTTCTTAAAGTGTAACTGAGAACCATACAGAACTTCTTAAAGTGTAACTGAGAACCAGACAGTACTTCTTAAAGTGTAACTGAGAACCATACAGTACTTCTTAAAGTGTAACTGAGAACCCAGACAGTACTTCTTAAAGCGACACTGAGAACCATACAGTACTTCTTAAAGTGTAACTGAGAACCCAGACAGTACTTCTTAAAGTGTAACTGAGAACCATACAGTACTTCTTAAAGTGTAACTGAGAACCATACAGTACTTCTTAAAGCGACACTGAGAACCCAGACAGTACTTCTTAAAGTGTAACTGAGAACCATACAGAACTTCTTAAAGTGTAACTGAGAACCATACAGTACTTCTTAAAGTGTAACTGAGAACCCAGACAGTACTTCTTAAAGTGTAACTGAGAACCCAGACAGTACTTCTTAAAGTGTAACTGAGAACCCAGACAGTACTTCTTAAAGTGTAACTGAGAACCATACAGAACTTATTAAAGTGTAACTGAGAACCATACAGTACTTCTTAAAGTGTAACTGAGAACCATACAGTACTTCTTAAAGCGACACTGAGAACCATACAGTACTTCTTAAAGCGACACTGAGAACCCAGACAGTACTTCTTAAAGTGTAACTGAGAACCATACAGAACTTCTTAAAGTGTAACTGAGAACCATACAGTACTTCTTAAAGTGTAACTGAGAACCATACAGTACTTCTTAAAGTGTAACTGAGAACCCAGACAGTACTTCTTAAAGTGTAACTGAGAACCATACAGTACTTCTTAAAGTGTAACTGAGAACCCAGACAGTACTTCTTAAAGCGACACTGAGAACCATACAGTACTTCTTAAAGTGTAACTGAGAACCATACAGAACTTCTTAAAGTGTAACTGAGAACCAGACAGTACTTCTTAAAGTGTAACTGAGAACCATACAGTACTTCTTAAAGTGTAACTGAGAACCCAGACAGTACTTCTTAAAGTGTAACTGAGAACCATACAGAACTTCTTAAAGCGACACTGAGAACCATACAGTACTTCTTAAAGTGTAACTGAGAACCCAGACAGTACTTCTTAAAGTGTAACTGAGAACCATACAGTACTTCTTAAAGTGTAACTGAGAACCATACAGTACTTCTTAAAGCGACACTGAGAACCCAGACAGTACTTCTTAAAGTGTAACTGAGAACCCAGACAGTACTTCTTAAAGTGTAACTGAGAACCCAGACAGTACTTCTTAAAGTGTAACTGAGAACCCAGACAGTACTTCTTAAAGTGTAACTGAGAACCCAGACAGTACTTCTTAAAGTGTAACTGAGAACCATACAGAACTTATTAAAGTGTAACTGAGAACCATACAGAACTTCTTAAAGTGTAACTGAGAACCATACAGAACTTCTTAAAGCGACACTGAGAACCATACAGTACTTCTTAAAGTGTAACTGAGAACCATACAGTACTTCTTAAAGCGACACTGAGAACCATACAGTACTTCTTAAAGCGACACTGAGAACCCAGACAGTACTTCTTAAAGTGTAACTGAGAACCATACAGTACTTCTTAAAGCGACACTGAGAACCATACAGTACTTCTTAAAGCGACACTGAGAACCCAGACAGTACTTCTTAAAGTGTAACTGAGAACCATACAGAACTTCTTAAAGTGTAACTGAGAACCATACAGTACTTCTTAAAGTGTAACTGAGAACCATACAGTACTTCTTAAAGTGTAACTGAGAACCATACAGTACTTCTTAAAGTGTAACTGAGAACCATACAGTACTTCTTAAAGTGTAACTGAGAACCATACAGTACTTCTTAAAGTGTAACTGAGAACCCAGACAGTACTTCTTAAAGTGTAACTGAGAACCCAGACAGTACTTCTTAAAGTGTAACTGAGAACCATACAGTACTCTAAGCTAACTGAGAACCATACAGTACTTCTTAAGTGTAACTGAGAACCATACAGACTTAAGAACCCTACAGACTTCTTAAAGTGTAACTGAGAACCATACAGTACTTCTTAAAGGTAACTGAGAACCATACAGTAACTGCTTAAAGTCTTAACTGAGAACCAACAGTACTTAAAGTGTAACTGAGAACCATACAGTACTTCTTAAAGCGACACTGAGAACCATACATAACTTCTTAAAGTGTAACTGAGAACCATACAGAACTTCTTAAAGTGTAACTGAGAACCATACAGTACTTCTTAAAGTGTAACTGAGAACCATACAGTACTTCTTAAAGCGACACTGAGAACCATACAGAACTTCTTAAAGTGTAACTGAGAACCATACAGAACTTCTTAAAGTGTAACTGAGAACCATACAGAACTTCTTAAAGTGTAACTGAGAACCATACAGAACTTCTTAAAGTGTAACTGAGAACCATACAGTACTTCTTAAAGTGTAACTGAGAACCATACAGTACTTCTTAAAGTGTAACTGAGAACCATACAGTACTTCTTAAAGTGTAACTGAGAACCCAGACAGTACTTCTTAAAGTGTAACTGAGAACCCAGACAGTACTTCTTAAAGTGTAACTGAGAACCATACAGTACTTCTTAAAGCTACACTGAGAACCCAGACAGTACTTCTTAAAGTGTAACTGAGAACCATACAGTACTTCTTAAAGCTACACTGAGAACCCAGACAGTACTTCTTAAAGTGTAACTGAGAACCCATACAGAACTTCTTAAAGTGTAACTGAGAACCCATACAGAACTTCTTAAAGTGTAACTGAGAACCATACAGAACTTCTTAAAGTGTAACTGAGAACCATACAGAACTTCTTAAAGTGTAACTGAGAACCATACAGAACTTCTTAAAGTGTAACTGAGAACCATACAGAACTTCTTAAAGTGTAACTGAGAACCATACAGAACTTCTTAAAGTGTAACTGAGAACCATACAGTACTTCTTAAAGTGTAACTGAGAACCATACAGTACTTCTTAAAGCGACACTGAGAACCATACAGAACTTCTTAAAGTGTAACTGAGAACCATACAGAACTTCTTAAAGTGTAACTGAGAACCATACAGAACTTCTTAAAGTGTAACTGAGAACCATACAGAACTTCTTAAAGTGTAACTGAGAACCATGCAGTACTTCTTAAAGTGTAACTGAGAACCATACAGTACTTCTTAAAGTGTAACTGAGAACCCAGACAGTACTTCTTAAAGTGTAACTGAGAACCATACAGTACTTCTTAAAGTGTAACTGAGAACCATACAGAACTTCTTAAAGTGTAACTGAGAACCATACAGAACTTCTTAAAGTGTAACTGAGAACCATACAGTACTTCTTAAAGTGTAACTGTGAACCATGCAGTACTTCTTAAAGTGTAACTGAGAACCATACAGTACTTCTTAAAGTGTAACTGAGAACCCAGACAGTACTTCTTAAAGTGTAACTGAGAACCATACAGTACTCCTTAAAGTGTAACTGAGAACCATACAGAACTTCTTAAAGCGACACTGAGAACCATACAGTACTTCTTAAAGCGACACTGAGAACCATACAGAACTTCTTAAAGCGACACTGAGAACCATACAGAACTTCTTAAAGTGTAACTGAGAACCATACAGAACTTCTTAAAGTGTAACTGAGAACCATACAGAACTTCTTAAAGTGTAACTGAGAACCATACAGAACTTCTTAAAGTGTAACTGAGAACCATACAGTACTTCTTAAAGTGTAACTGAGAACCATACAGTACTTCTTAAAGTGTAACTGAGAACCATACAGTACTTCTTAAAGTGTAACTGAGAACCCAGACAGTACTTCTTAAAGTGTAACTGAGAACCCAGACAGTACTTCTTAAAGTGTAACTGAGAACCATACAGTACTTCTTAAAGCTACACTGAGAACCCAGACAGTACTTCTTAAAGTGTAACTGAGAACCATACAGTACTTCTTAAAGCTACACTGAGAACCCAGACAGTACTTCTTAAAGTGTAACTGAGAACCCATACAGAACTTCTTAAAGTGTAACTGAGAACCCATACAGAACTTCTTAAAGTGTAACTGAGAACCATACAGAACTTCTTAAAGTGTAACTGAGAACCATACAGAACTTCTTAAAGTGTAACTGAGAACCATACAGAACTTCTTAAAGTGTAACTGAGAACCATACAGAACTTCTTAAAGTGTAACTGAGAACCATACAGTACTTCTTAAAGTGTAACTGAGAACCATACAGAACTTCTTAAAGCGACACTGAGAACCATACAGAACTTCTTAAAGTGTAACTGAGAACCATACAGAACTTCTTAAAGTGTAACTGAGAACCATACAGAACTTCTTAAAGTGTAACTGAGAACCATACAGAACTTCTTAAAGTGTAACTGAGAACCATACAGTACTTCTTAAAGTGTAACTGAGAACCATACAGAACTTCTTAAAGCGACACTGAGAACCATACAGAACTTCTTAAAGTGTAACTGAGAACCATACAGTACTTCTTAAAGCTACACTGAGAACCCAGACAGTACTTCTTAAAGTGTAACTGAGAACCCATACAGAACTTCTTAAAGTGTAACTGAGAACCCATACAGAACTTCTTAAAGTGTAACTGAGAACCATACAGAACTTCTTAAAGTGTAACTGAGAACCATACAGAACTTCTTAAAGTGTAACTGAGAACCATACAGAACTTCTTAAAGTGTAACTGAGAACCATACAGAACTTCTTAAAGTGTAACTGAGAACCATACAGTACTTCTTAAAGTGTAACTGAGAACCATACAGAACTTCTTAAAGCGACACTGAGAACCATACAGAACTTCTTAAAGTGTAACTGAGAACCATACAGAACTTCTTAAAGTGTAACTGAGAACCATACAGAACTTCTTAAAGTGTAACTGAGAACCATACAGAACTTCTTAAAGTGTAACTGAGAACCATACAGTACTTCTTAAAGTGTAACTGAGAACCATACAGAACTTCTTAAAGCGACACTGAGAACCATACAGAACTTCTTAAAGTGTAACTGAGAACCATACAGAACTTCTTAAAGTGTAACTCATACTGCAAACCACCACTGGGTGGTGCTGCGCTGCTGGTCTGCACGACGACGCTACCACACGGAAAACGTATCGCTCCGTGGAGTTCCGGACCCGATAGTGGTAATTGACCTGGTACCGGACCCGGTACTGGTACCGGACCTGGTACCTGACCCGGTACTGGTACTGGACCCGGTACTGGTACTGGACCTGGTACTGGACCTGGTACCGGACCCGGTACTGGTACTGGACCTGATACTGGTACCGGACCCGGTACTGGTACCGAACCTGGTACTGGTACTGGACCTGATAATGGTACCGGACCCGGTACTGGTACCGAACCTGGTACTGGTACTGGACCTGATACTGGTACCGGACCCGGTACTGGTACCGAACCTGGTACCGGTACTGTACCCGGTACTGGTACTGGACCTGATAATGGTACCGGACCCGGTACTGGTACTGTCATCAGATTGTTCTAACGACTGCAGAGGAGATTGTTGATGAAGTGACGGAGAAGCAGGGGATGAACTTTCACTCTTTTCTTCTATTTTCCTGTTTGAACGAAAGAAGAACCGCTTCGCTCTGGATTTTAAATATTTCATTCTGAACTTTTGTGGGTTTTTTCTTTTGATTTGTGAATAAATCTTCCGTTTCCATGGCAACGTGTGCTTGCATGAATCCTTTGGGGTTTCTTTGCTTTCTGTGCTTCTCCTCCCTGCATGGCTGACGATGAAGACTGTCATCTTCATCTTCATCATCGTCATCATTAGTAATGTGACGTCGCTGCAGAAAACTTTGAACATAAAGACAAAGAAAGTTTCTCTATTGAACGTTCTGAGCAGAACCACTGAGATCAAAGGTCCACTGGTGGAAGGAAGACGACAAGTCGTTTCCTTTTACCACAGAAAAATTCTCTCAAACGCTATCAAAGGACGATGTTGGAACTAAAGTAGGATTTTATAGATAAAGTAGGATTCCTGTTCCGTCACTCGTTCACTTCCTGAACCAAACACAACATTTTCACTCCAGTTGAGGATTGATGGTCAGAAGCAGCACAAGAGAAGAATCATGAAGGTTCTTTCATCAACACTTTGATCTGTTTTGTCCCTTCTGTCCATACCTTCATTCTCTTTTTCTTTATTGTGACGTTCATTGATACTTTCTGCACTTTCATGTTACTGAAAGCAGATTTTGAGTTTCTGGTTGGTTTCCTTCTTTTTGCATGGATGAATGAATGAGTGGCGCCTCTTTCTGCTGCTCAACATCCAACCTGGCAACCCTGCACTGTTCCTCCTGAAGACGGTCAATAAAGTTTGACTGAATCAGAAAGTGACTCTTTAACCAGTGAGATGTCCTCAATGTCTTTAACCCCGGGACGACCTCCACCCTCTGACACCCGACCTCCACCCTCTGCCCTCCACCCTCTGACCCCCGACCTCCACCCTCTGCCCTCCACCCTCTGACCCCCTGCCCTCCACCCTCTGACCCCCGACCTCCACCCTCTGACCCCCGACCTCCACCCTCTGACCCCCGACCTCCACCCTCTGCCCACCCTCTGCCCTCCACCCTCTGACCCCCGACCTCCACCCTCTGCCCTCCACCCTCTGACCCCCTGCCCTCCACCCTCTGCCCTCCACCCTCTGACCCCCGACCTCCACCCTCTGACCCCCGACCTCCACCCTCTGACCCCCTGCCCTCCACCCTCCGCCCTCTGCCCTCCACCCTCTGACCCCCGACCTCCACCCTCTGCCCTCCACCCTCTGACCCCCGACCTCCACCCCCTGCCCTCCACCCTCCACCCTCTGACCCCTGACCTCCACCCTCTGCCCTCCACCCTCTGACCCCCTACCTCCACCCCCTGCCCTCCACCCTCTGACCCCCGACCTCCACCCCCTGCCCTCCACCCTCTGACCCCCGACCTCCACCCTCTGACCCCCTGCCCTCCACCCTCCGCCCTCTGCCCTCCACCCTCTGACCCCCGACCTCCACCCCCTGCCCTCCACCCTCTGACCCCTGCCCTCCACCCTCTGACCCCCGACCTCCACCCCCTGCCCTCCACCCTCTGACCCCTGACCTCCACCCTCCACCCTCTGACCCCCGACCTCCACCCTCTGACCCCCTGCCCTCCACCCTCCGCCCTCTGCCCTCCACCCTCTGACCCCCGACCTCCACCCCCTGCCCTCCACCCTCTGACCCCCGACCTCCACCCCCTGCCCTCCACCCTCTGACCCCCGACCTCCACCCCCTGCCCTCCACCCTCCACCCTCTGACCCCTGACCTCCACCCCCTGCCCTCCACCCTCTGACCCCTGACCTCCACCCTCTGCCCTCCACCCTCTGACCCCTGACCTCCACCCTCTGCCCTCCCCCCCTGCATGCTGCAGCATGAGGCGCTCTCGCTCGCTGGGCGTTCTAAACATGGCGGACGAAGCAGCCGGACTCTTCCACCAAGTAAGAAACAGATTGAGACTCTGAGAAGAAACTACTGGAAACGTCCTTCCTTGCTTCCTTCCTTCCTTCCTTCCTTCCTTCCTTCCTTCCTTCCTTCCTTCCTTCCTTCCTTCCTTCCTTCCTTTCTTCCTTCCTTCCTTTCTTCCTTCCTTTCTTCCTTTCTTACTTTCTTACTTTCTTTCTTCCTTTCTTCCTTCCTTTCTTCCTTTCTTCCTTTCTTCCTTTCTTCCTTCCTTCCTTTCTTCCTTCCTTCCTTCCTTCCTTCCTAACCCTTGTTCAGTATCGAGGAGGTCGTCACGTATTCAGACAGAAATTCTAAACAAATATAAAAATAATTCACTTTATCGATGAAAAAGTTTAGATTCAAAAATACAAACAATGAAGCAGATGAAATAAAAGAAGGTAAAATACAATATCAGCTACTGTTGGATTAATACAGTGGTTCTCAATTATTTTCTGTCATGCCCCCCCGAGAGGACAACATTTTTTTTCAGCCCCCCCCCCCCCCCCCCCCCCCCGAATTGGGCTACCATTGAGAACCTGATCATATTTATTTATTTATCTGTATAAACCACTGTATGAGTTGCTGGCATTCAGCATTCTCACGCCCCCCCTGACACCCCACCACGCCCCCCCAGGGGGGCTCGCCCCACCATTTGAGAAGCACTGGATTAATATAAATAGATTAAAATAGGTATAAAAAAAACTGAACAAATTGAAGAAAAAGTGAAACTTAGTTTAGCAGATGTAGAAAAATGTCAATAAAACTGGAATCATACTACAGACGACAAGGACACTTTAAAAGAGGAATACACGAGTAAATACATTTCTGTTCAATTTAAAGTGACAAATAAATGAGAAAGTATTTCAAAATATATATTTAAAAAAAGGAACTATGGAAATTAAAGTCTAGATTAAATAAAAATGCTTCTGTGAGCAATTCTTGGAAAAGACTAGAAGTTGTGTTCCAAGAAGTTCTGGGAAACGGATTCAAGGACATTCAAGGAGCAAAACTTTCTGGGTCGTGATTCAAAAATAAAAACTTATTTTTGCTTGTTTTGTGGGGAAAAAATCAAAAGAAAAAAAACCAGCTTTATTGTCACGAAGTCAGAAGTTAAAATGTTTCTTTCATGTTTGTCTTGAAGCTGAAGGTGTGATTCTTCATCAGGAACAAACATCACTCACCTCATCATCATCATCATTTCCACTAATCAATACAAGAATTAGCAGGAAACCCATTGATCCATTAACGATCGCTTTGTTTTAATTCACTCAACTTTTGATTGGAAACATGAAAATACTTGTTTTTTAAATTCTTCACTTCCTGTTTGATCCTCTGAGATCTTCTTCACTTCCTGTTTGATCTTCTTCACTTCCTGTTTGATCCTCTGAGTGGAAACATTCCGTCAGTCAGTACCTGAGTCAGTGTTTGTGTCACTAAGCTCCTGTTTATTGCTGCAGCAGGTTCAGACTGAAGCTTTTAGTGGGAAATACAGTTAGCCTCTGAGCTAACATTAGCTTTGAGCGCCACACAAAGAAAGTGGCTGGTGAGCATGCTAACTCAATAGCTGCCATTTCACAACTCAAGCAGAAGAAAATATTGTCACCACCTTTTTTTTTCATTATTATTTCATGTTTAACAAAAATTTCTTCCTTCAGGAGCGAAATAATTGTCTGAAGAGAAGCCACGACCTGAGCGCTAACCACGCCCACCTGAGCACTAGCCACGCCCACCTGAGTGCTAGCAATACCAAGCACTAGCCACTCTGACCTGAGCACGAGCTAAGCCCACCTGAGCGCTAGCCACGCCCACCTGAACACTGACCACGCCCACCTGAGCCCTAGCCACGCCCACTGGAGTGCTGGCTACACCCAGCACTAGCCACACCGACCTGAAGATTAACCACGCCCACCTGAGTGCCAGCCACACCCACCTGAGTGCCAGCCATGGCACGCACTGGCCACGCCCACCAGAGTGCTTGGACCATCAGAGAGTCCTCAAGCCCTCAGACTGTCCTGGATTCTGAAAAAGTCTTTGGACCGTCCTCGGCCATCCACAGACCTTCAGATCAGAAACTGTTCTCAGACCCCCAGCGAGTCTCTGGATCTCTAGTTTATCCTCAGCACCTCCAAGAGTCTTTTGACCCTCAAGCTCTTGCCCAGACCCTGAGAGTTTCCTGGACCCTAATACCTTCCTGGGCCCTGAGACCGTCCCTGGACCCTGAGACCGTCCCTGGACCCTGAGACCTTCCCTGACCCTGAGACCGTCCCTGGATCCTGAGACCGTCCCTGCTGTAAATATCAGTCTATGAAGGTTCAATGTCCCTCTGACTTTTTACTTTTTGTATGGAGGTTCTTTAGGGTCCCAGTCCACCGAGGGGGGGACCAGTTTTGCGGGTCCAGGTCCAGGACTGTTTTGAGGACAGGAAGTAGTTGAAAGTGTTTCCTGCCTCTATGAATGCAGATTGGGATGAAACGCTGACTGATTGGTGGATTCAGTGGCAGTGGGCGGAGCCAAACTAATGACTCCTGACAACAACTTCAAAGGTTCCAGGAAAAACTCAGAGTGCTTCAAGAGGCGCTTTCTGTTATAATGAACTCAACCACCAGAGGGCGCATTCTGTCGTTAAGTTTATCTGTGAGTTTTCAAGCTCAAGCTGCTTTACTGTCACTTAAACTGTCAACAAATAACTCATGAAAAGAAAGAAAACGCACATTGTTGGTTATAAGTTACTTATTTTTAAAGCTTCAACTTCAAGAAACATTTTTTCTTGCTTTTCCTGTTGTCATACAGTGACATCTAGTGGTTTGTATGATATGTTCTCATAGTTACGTCACTTCTTAATGTAAATCTCATGATGACCAACTTGAAAACAATTGAGGGCTTCTCGTTCAGAAAATACGGTAATTAAGCAGCTCATTAAAAACAAAAAAGTTATTCAAAATGTCGGAGAATCACATTTAAACAGATTATAAAAGAGAAGGATCTCAGGGCCTCATACTTTAAATGTATTAGTGACGTGACAGGATTTGGCTCCGCCCACTGAGGTTCAATTCAACCAATCAGAACAGCTCTAAGAAGTGATTTTGCTTAAAACTGCAACTCTGAACTCAGTCGTCCTCCGATGACGCCTCCGAGAAGGCTGACTGGACGTTAGCTTAGCTCTGCTGGCCTACCTTTGTTAGCTTAGCTCTGTTGGCTTATCTTTGTTAGCTTAGTGCTGTTAGCTTAGCTTTGTTAGTTTAGCTCTGCTGGCTCTTTGTTAGCTTAGCTCTACTGGCTTACATTTGTTAGCTTAGCTCTGATTTTATTGAAACCCTGGTAAAACCAGTGAAATGAAGATTGATAGAAACTTGGCAACCGTCCAGGAAGCTCCGCCTTTGCTGCTTCGCGTCTGATTGACGCTTTTGGTGTTTGATGTTGACGTCTTTAGGTGTTTGATGTTTACATCTTTAGGTGTTTGATGTTTACTTCTTTTGGTGTTTGATGTTGACGTCTTTAGGTGTTTGATGTTTACGTCTTTAGGTGTTTGATGTTTATGTCTTTAGGTGTTTGATGTTGACGTCTTTAGGTGTTTGATGTTTGTCTTTAGGTGTTTGATGTTGACATCTTTAGGTGTTTGATGTTTACTTCTTTTGGTGTTTGATGTTGACGTCTTTAGGTGTTTGATGTTTATGTCTAGGTGTTTGATGTTGACGTCTTTAGGTGTTTGATGTTTATGTCTTTAGGTGTTTGATGTTGACGTCTTTAGGTGTTTGATGTTTATGTCTAGGTGTTTGATGTTGACGTCTTTAGGTGTTTGATGTTTATGTCTTTAGGTGTTTGATGTTGACGATGTTATTCTGTTCATCTGTTAATGAAACTGCTCACTGGAACAGGAAACTTTTAAAACATCAAAACTCAAATATGAGTCATTTTAGGACAAAGAAAGAAAGAAATTTCTGTTTTCATTTGTGCTGCTACCAAATGAAGAAGCATCTCTTGAATATTAGCTGGATGTAGCTACAATATTTAAATACTCTTAAAACGCATTATTACTATTAATATTACTACATTATTCCTATTGTTATTACTATTATTGTTACTATTTTGATTACTGTTATTATTAAAACAGCAGCTGGAAATTAAAACTCGGACTAAAAACACATTCCTGGTACAAATACTGAAGGATTTATTATCTAATTATTGTTTTGTATAAAACACGTTAAACGTCTGCTGGCTGGTTGCTGATTAGCTTTTCCCGCCTTTTTCTTGCCAACTGAACTTTAATCTGCAAAGAAGCCTTTTTCTTTTTGTTAGTAGAAAGAGAACTCTGTAAATATTTATATTCAGAATATATAGATCAATTCTGACGACAGGCTTGAATCGCAAACGTTTGTCTCCTATAATATATGTTTATCTTCACTGGTTATTGACGGGGCTTCCTGTTATTAACTCGGGGGCCTAACTTTATTAAATCTGATTAAAATTGAACCATGAACTGGATTTTCAGGCTCTAAATATGAATATATACTTTACTGCTGTCATAACTACCTGTGGCCACTAGGGGTGGTTTCTTATTAGTTATTAAACATGTTGAAACCAATTAGAATTAAAAAGTGTTCACTCTGACAGGGAATGATAAATAAGTACTGAAAGGAATATAATATGAAATGATTTAACCACTCGTGTTGTTTTAGTCTCGGAGGAGCAGCCGGACTGGATTTATTCTGGAAATTTAATCAGAATAGAAACACATTTGTACCACTGGTTTATTATTTTGGTATTAATTTAAAGTTCTGGCTGCATTCAATGTTGTCTTTTTTTTCTACATTTGTGTGGAATGTTGTTTTTTCAGTGGCAGGTCTGTGCAATAGTTCTATTTGCTGGAAAAACCTTGGTAAGGATGTGGTTTTCAATGAAGATGATTAACTGGTGGCCCTGAGCTGAGAACCTTTCATTTGTTCACTGAGACTAAAACCCTCAAACTGAAGCCCTGAAGTGGAAATAGAAAAAGTTTCATGAGGGAAAATCTCCAGTTTTACAGTGAAATCCGCCGGTTTGTTTCAGAATCTCAGTTTGTGTTGCAGCTTCTTGTTGACTGTTGATCAGTCTGAAAAAGCTTTAATTCTCTTTTTCTCTGGATTTTTCTGTTTGTGACAAAACAACTTTTATTCACCAGCTGGGAAACAAACACATTAAACTGAAAGGCTTTAAAACTGAATCCAAATACATTTTAAAGTCACAGCGACACCAAGTAAAGAAATTTAACTGCAAGATAAAAAAAACAAAAAACTCTTTAAAAATATCATTGTTTTTTTTTTTTTGGGGGGGGGGGGGGGGGGGGGGGTATAGTTTAAAATAGTTTAAAAACCAAAACAATTTGTTTCCAAATGTGAAACTATGAAACTTTATTGATAAAGTGTTAAATATTCCGGGAGGGATTTCAATCACAAACTTTATTATTTTGTTTGTCGGCAAGAAAAGAAATCGTCTTTACTTTTAGATATGAATTGGTATTTTTAAGAAAATTACAGATAAATTGACAAAATGTAGGTAATCTGAACTCAACAATAAATGCAACAAGATGTAAAAATAAATGCAAACTTTAAATTTAGTCACTTTTTAAAAACGACTTTTAAATATTCATTAATGGATCAAATGTACAAGAATCGATAAGATTGTAAAATATATTTTAATTAATTCCTTTCACACATGAAATTAAATTTTTCTGTGACTTATTAAAAACTACAAATCTGACATTTGACTTACTTTTAAATGTCGTTCCTGTTGATTTAAGTTTCTGTCGCCACATTGAGACAATTACCTGATAAAATGTAAAAGTTCATCTTGATCCACCATTAAGATTATTTGGGAATAAATTAAAATCAAACTAGTTTTAAAAGAAGTTATATTTTAAAGATTCTCAAACACATTTGATTTTGTCAGTTTCGAATTGTTTTTCCCAGTTTTACATTAAATTCACTCAAAATGGCTTTAAGTTTAATTTGCTCTTTTATTTGTACTGTTCTCAGTTTTAGGTCACAGTTTGGTGTTATTGAGTTGCTCACTATAATTCTGCAGTGATTTCTGAGGGGATTTTTAATGAATGTAAATTTAATGTGTGTTTTAGTGGAACGATTCAAGTCTTCCCATTTCTCTTTTTCCATCATTCTTGTTTTTGTGTCCTTTGTTCTGAGTTGTTCGGACTCACTGGACGTGTGGAAGTTTGATCTCTGGATGTATTTTTATGCTTTACAGGAAAAGTAACTTGCACATGAGTATCTGGGCACAATTAGGAAGAAAAGGGTTATTTGTTCCTTGTTTAATAAAAGCGATGTGTGAGCTTTGCCGCCCTCTCTTGGCACTCTGAGGTACTGCAGGATTCATAGACATTGACTGCGTTTTCCTGAAATCCTCCAGATGACGTCACTTCCTAAAACACCAACTATCCTGGTGAAAACAAACGTTTTGAAGCCTTTTATCTTTAACATGAGTCACAAAGTGCATTAATGTGGAAGCATCAGAAATGCTATAAAAAGATGTAAACTAAGTGAAATAGTTCTACAGTCCGTCTGGTCCATGTGAAACAGGCTCTGCTGAGTCAGCAGGAAAATTAGACGCTGCTGCACAAAAACTAATATTTCAATGTAATGAAATAATTTCAAAGGTATTATATGTAGGTTATACCCTTTGTGTGCACTGGGGGCAGCAGTGAGTCTGTTCCTCAGTGTTTTAGCAGCTTTTTGTTTGTCGTTGCCCAAACCTGCGTCTTTGTTTTGACTCTTGTGCTTCTTCCTCTGCTGTGGACTCACTGCACCTCCTGGGGGTAAGAGGTGGAACTGCAGCACTGGTATTGCAGTGATTGATCAATATTATTATTTGAGACTTAACGATATTAAGTAAACGACACACTTTGTTTGACATGAACCAAAGCGTCCTCGGTGTGTCCGGGAGCTTATCGATAAGATTGATCGGAATGTCAGACTAAACTTTGACGTCTTCATGTGGACGACGTTCCGGCTGATCCGGGGTCAGCGACAGGGAGGAAACTGTGTTTCATGATCTATGTAATCACATCCAGAACAAACTGTCTGCTGAGGAGCCGTGAGAACATTGAGGCGGCTGCTGCTGAGCGCCGAGACGCCATACTCACCTGGACTGGAGCCGCACACCCGACACTCGCGTACGACCGCTTGCATCCACTGGGTGGCAGCAGAGAGTCTGATTGTTAGTCGTTCTTCTTGTTCCAATCTGCTGCTGCGTCGTCTTCTCTTCTTACTGAAGGAAGGGCAATAAGTGGAGACTCACTGCACCACCTTGTGGTCTGAAGTGGTATGACAGGCCTTCTCGCTGATTCTGGTGTTTTGTTTTCTTTGGTTTTCTAAATGTTTCAGGCTAAAATGTTGCATGTGATCCCTTTTATTGAGGTAACGCAGTGTTTCCACTCTGTGATCTGAAACGATGCGTCCTGAGTGTGTGCGAGTTAAACGAACAGTAAACAAACAGTCCCGGGTGTGAGCTGTTCTGAGACCAGCTCAGGTTTTGACGCCGTTGAAGAGCTCATCTGAGCTCCACTGAAGCTCAACACAAGATTTGGATTTCTTTCTGTAAATCTCTCATTTGCACTGGAACCGTGAGGAAGTTTGTCTGCGTTGATTCTTCCACTGCTTCCTTCACGTGAGACACTGAAACTGCACATTATTGTTCTGCTGAACTGTCGAACAATAAACTGGTCAAATGGATTTTTTGGAGTTTGTTTTTTGATCCACTTCTTGTCTATTTTATTGAATTGAAATCTATTAAACAGTCACTCTCTCACTCTTATTTCACTTCTACAGCACAACAAAGAGACTCAAAGTGGCCAAAATTAAATGTTAAGGACGTCAAATAGAAACAAAAACAAACAGTATGAAACATAAATGGCTATGAAATGAAGCACAGTCAGAAAGATACAACGAGAAAACGTAAAAGTAACGAAAACAAGAAAAAAAACTCACAATGTGACATAAAAGTGAAATAAAATGGTAAATAAATGTGAAATATGCAGAATAACTACAAAAATGTAAAATAACCAGAACGAGGCACATGATTAAAGAAGAAACACGACATGAACATTACAAACTAAAAGCAGTGAGGAAGAAATGTGCCTGAAACTAAAATATAAAATGACCTCAAGCGGCAGCAGAATAAACAGTAAGAGAACTAAAACCACTATATAGTCAAATAACTAAAATGAGACACAAAAACAATAAACATCAACAAAAAACTAAATTTGACTCAAAGATGGAAAAACTATGTTACCAACAGTAAATACAAAAATAAAGCAACGACCACAAAGTTCCCAAAATGTCCAGAAGGGTTTGAGACAAACGACTACAGTTGCATAAAATAACCCAAATGTAAATAAGAGTGACCAAATGACATCAAATGTCACATCGTGACTCACAAATGAAAGAAATAACCCGAAACCAAAATAACAACAAAGCTGTAAAATATCCAAACGTGACACAAAATGAAAAGTAACCAGAATAAACAACAAAGTAACACAAAATGAGGAAAAACGACCAAAAAAGGAATCAAACTTGTCGAAAATGACACAAAAACATCTGGAAGTGAAACAAACATGAAGTAAAGCTGGAACAAATGAGAACGAGCTTGAAAACAAACAAACACACAAATAGGTGTCAAAATAAAAGAGATATTCGACCCAAAACACCAAAATGAATTAAAAATAGAGAAAGTCAAACAACTGTGATGCTACAGCAGACATTGGATTTCAAAATAAAAGAAACGTCTGACGATGTTTGACTTTTCATCTTTTCTTTCTTTTCCTGGGAGCGGCTGGACTGAAACTCTCAAAACATTCCACTCTGGAGGGTCACATGACGTCAGCTGTGCGCGGTCATTGGTAGGCAGCCATCAATCTGGGCTGTGATTGGTTCCGCGCCCTGTCAGTCAGGGGGCGTGGCCGGGAGTATCGGCTCGAACAAAACAGTCCAGTTTGGAGGGGGGGGTCACATGATGTCAGCTCTGCCCTGTGATTGGCTATCAGACAGCCCCTCTGGACCGTGATTGGTTCAGTCACGTGTGAGGGGCGTGTCCAGAGGTGGCGCTCCAGAGGCTCGGCTGGCTCGCGGAGGACGGAGCGCGTCCAACATGTCCGCCGTGCCCGACGGGAAGAAGCTGGTCCGCAGCCCCAGCGGGCTCCGCATGGTGCCGGAGGACGGCGCCTTCAGCAGCCCCTTCTGCCTCCGGGAGCCGCGCTGGGTGCCCGACCGAGAGGTGAGCTCCGGCCCGCCACGAGCCGTGGGGCGGGGAGGTGGCGCTTCCGGTGGGCCTCTTCAGAATAAAGCAACCTGTGGCCCCTGTTTGACTTTCTACTTTTTATTGATTCAATTCTTTTAAATTGTCATGGTTATTTTTTCAGAATCTCATCTCTTCCGCTTTCAAGTTGTTCTTCCGGAGCTGCGTCTCTCTGCAGCTTTACATTTCAGCTCATCGTGTTTCGAGTCACGTGACGAGTTTTCCTGACTTCTGCTTTTTGTGCAGTTTGTGTTTGTGGCCCTCAGCGTGCAGAGCACGAGGCAGGCCGCTAGGTGGTGCTGTGGCTTTAGTCCTGACACACACACACACACACAAAACACTGTAAACATCAACACTGATGAAGTGCAGACGCAGCGTTTCCATGGAGACCGAGTCAGTTTTTAAAAAGCTCCACCTTGGAAGAATTGTTCAGAATGTTGTGTTTTCGGAGGCTCTTTTGTAAACGGGGTTTTAGTGTCATGTGACTTTTATTTCAATGTTTTGTTTTTTTCGGGGGTTTTTTTTACATAATTTTTTCATTACATTACATTTTTTCTTCTTCTTTCATGTTTATTTATTTTTCATCATTATGTGTCTTTAAAGTCTGTTGGTTTATTATTATCTCAGATGTTGCTGTCAACATTTTCTGTATCTTTATGGTTATTTGGTTCCCATTTTCTAATCTTTTTATACACTTCTTAAGTCTTAGAAACAGTTGAATATCTGTTTATCGTTTCACATCCTCTTGTTTGTAGTTTTCTGTTAATCAGGTAGAGATGAGGTGAACGACGCCTACAGAACAACTTCACTTAAGTAATTCAAGTCTCAGAGCAGTTTTATAAAGATTTAAAGGTTTAATGTGTTTTAGACTTTCTGTGCTTTTATTATTTCAGTGAAACTGCCATTTTGTCTCTGCTCTGCTCACAGCCGTGAGCTTGATGCTCCTCCTCCTCCTCCTCTTCCTCCTCCTCCTCCTCTTCCTCCTGCTGGCCCTGGTCAGGGTGTTGCAGGCTGTCACGGTGTGTGTGTGTGTGTGTGTGTGTGTGTGTGTGTGTGTGTGTGTGTGTGTGTGTGTGTGTGTGTGTGTGTGTGTGTGTGTGTGTGTGTGTGTGTGTGTGTGTGTGTGTGTGTGTGTGTGTGTGTGTGTGTTTAATAATTCATTATTACTTCCTGTCCTCTGGGTCTTTAAACTTTCCTGATCAATAGATTCCAGATCAGTTTGTTGTTGTTTAATAAACCTTTAATCTTAAACTAAAGTTTAGTTCAGGTTTTTTCGACTCTTGTTTAGTCATAAATCTGTCTTTTATAGAAAATTGGCATATTTCTCATTTTACCTTTGGGCGAGGGAGGTGATGTCTTCGGCTGCGTTCGTTTATTTATTTATTGTGTCTATTTTTATAAACATTTAACAAATGATTAACTCAAGTTGTGTAAAGTCTTGAGGGATGATTTGTGATCATCAAACATTAACCCTTTAGATTCTGGGACGTTAACGACTAAACACTTCTCAATAAATCCCAACAAACTGTGAAAAACTTTCCCATTCAAAGGGGATGGGAGGCTCCTGGTGGAGGAGATCAGCGTCTGTTGCCATGGAGACGCTCAGTGTTTCACACTGATGTAGCTACCTGAGGCTACTTAGCATCATGCTAGCTATGCTAACTGGGTTCCACAACCAAATGTGGGGTTGAAGTTCTGCGGTCTACCAAGTGTAGCTCTGGTTTATCTACCGAGTGTAGCTCTAGTGTATCTACCGAGTGTAGCTCTGGTTTATCTACCGAGTGTAGCTCTAGTGTATCTACCGAGTGTAGCTCTGGTTTATCTACCGAGTGTAGCTCTAGTGTATCTACCGAGTGTAGCTCTGGTTTATCTACCGAGTGTAGCTCTAGTCTATCTACCGAGTGTAGCTCTGGTTTATCTACCGAGTGTAGCTCTGGTTTATCTACCGAGTGTAGCTCTGGTTTATCTACCGAGTGTAGCTCTAGTCTATCTACCGAGTGTAGCTCTGGTTTATCTACCGAGTGTAGCTCTGGTTTATCTACCGAGTGTAGCTCTAGTCTATCTACCGAGTGTAGCTCTGGTTTATCTACCGAGTGTAGCTCTGGTTTATCTACCGAGTGTAGCTCTGGTCTATCTACCGAGTGTAGCTCTGGTCTATCTACCGAGTGTAGCTCTAGTGTATCTACCGAGTGTAGCTCTGGTTTATCTACCGAGTGTAGCTCTAGTGTATCTACCGAGTGTAGCTCTGGTTTATCTACCGAGTGTAGCTCTGGTTTATCTACCGAGTGTAGCTCTAGTCTATCTACCGAGTGTAGCTCTGGTTTATCTACCGAGTATAGCTCTAGTTGTCGATGTCAGAAGTGTGTTCTCAGCTGGTGGTGTCCTTGTCCTTGTCCCCAGTGTCCCCGGTGTATGCAGTGTGACACCAAGTTTGACTTCATCAGGAGGAAGGTCAGTCCCCGTCTTCAGCTTCAGTCAAAACTGAAAGTAACTACTGACTCCTTGCAGCATGATGTGACGTAGCATGATGTGACGTAGCGTGATGTGACGTAGCGTGATGTGACGTGGCGTGATGTGACGTAGGGTGATGTGACGTAGAGTGATGTGACGCGGCGTGATGTGACGTAGCATGATATGACATAGCATGATGTGACGTAGCGTGATGTGACGTGGCGTGATGTGACGCGGCGTGATGTGACGTAGAGTGATGTGACGTGGCGAGATGTGACGCGGCGTGATGTGACGTAGGGTGATGTGACGTGGCGAGATGTGACGTAGGGTGATGTGATGTGACGTAGGGTGATGTGACGTGGCCAGATGTGACGTAGCGTGCTGTGACGTAGCGTGATGTTACGTAGGGTGATGTGATGTGACGTAGGGTGATGTGACGTGGCGAGATGTGACGTAGAGTGATGTGACGTAGGGTGATGTGACGTGGCGAGATGTGACGTAGAGTGATGTGACGTGGCGTGATGTGACGTAGAGTGGTGTGACGCGGCGTGATGTGACGTAGAGTGATGTGACGTAGCGTGATGTGACATAGGGTGATGTGATGTGACGTAGGGTGATGTGACGTGGCGAGATGTGACGTAGAGTGATGTGACGTAGGGTGATGTGACGTGGCGAGATGTGACGTAGAGTGATGTGACGTGGCGTGATGTGACGTAGAGTGGTGTGACGCGGCGTGATGTGACGTAGAGTGATGTGACGTAGCGTGATGTGACGCGGCGTGATGTGACGCGGCGTGATGTGACGCGGCGTGATGTGACGCGGCGTGATGTGACGCGGTGTGATGTGACGTAGCGTGATGTGACGCGGCAAGATGTGACGTAGCGTGATGTGACGCGGCGAGATGTGACGTAGCGTGATGTGACGCGGCGTGATGTGACGTAGAGTGATGTGACGTGGCGAGATGTGACGTAGGGTGATGTGATGCGGCGTGATGTGATGCGGCGTGATGTGACGTAGAGTGATGTGACGCGGCGTGATGTGACGTGGCGTGATGTGACGTGGCGTGATGTGACGTAGAGTGATGTGACGCGGCGTGATGTGACGTGGCGTGATGTGACGTAGAGTGATGTGACGCGGCGTGATGTGACGTAGCGTGCTGTGACGTAGCGTGATGTTACGTAGGGTGATGTGATGTGACGTAGGGTGATGTGACGTGGCGAGATGTGACGTAGAGTGATGTGACGTAGGGTGATGTGACGTGGCGAGATGTGACGTAGAGTGATGTGACGTGGCGTGATGTGACGTAGAGTGGTGTGACGCGGCGTGATGTGACGTAGAGTGATGTGACGTAGCGTGATGTGACGCGGCGTGATGTGACGCGGCGTGATGTGACGCGGCGTGATGTGACGCGGCGTGATGTGACACGGTGTGATGTGACGTAGCGTGATGTGACGCGGCAAGATGTGACGTAGCGTGATGTGACGCGGCGAGATGTGACGTAGCGTGATGTGACGCGGCGTGATGTGACGTAGCGTGATGTGACGCGGCAAGATGTGACGTAGCGTGATGTGACGCGGCGAGATGTGACGTAGCGTGATGTGACGCGGCGTGATGTGACGTAGAGTGATGTGACGTGGCGAGATGTGACGTAGGGTGATGTGATGCGGCGTGATGTGATGCGGCGTGATGTGACGTGGCGTGATGTGACGTAGAGTGATGTGACGCGGCGTGATGTGACGTGGCGTGATGTGACGTAGAGTGATGTGACGCGGCGTGATGTGACGTGGCGTGATGTGACGTAGAGTGATGTGACGCGGCGTGATGTGATGTGGCGTGATGTGACGTGGCGTGATGTGATGCGGCGAGATGTGATGCGGCGTGATGTGACATGGCGTGATGTGACGTAGAGTGATGTGACGCGGCGTGATGTGACATGGCGTGATGTGACGTAGAGTGATGTGACGCGGCGTGATGTGATGTGGCGTGATGTGACGTGGCGTGATGTGATGCGGCGAGATGTGATGCGGCGTGATGTGACATGGCGTGATGTGACGTAGAGTGATGTGATGCGGCGTGATGTGATGCGGCGTGATGTGACGTGGCGTGATGTGACGTAGCGTGATGTGACGCGGCGAGATGTGACGTAGCGTGATGTGACGCGGCGAGATGTGACGTAGAGTGATGTGACGCGGCGTGATGTGACGTGGCGTGATGTGACGTAGAGTGATGTGACGCGGCGTGATGTGACGTAGCGTGCTGTGACGTAGCGTGATGTTACGTAGGGTGATGTGATGTGACGTAGGGTGATGTGACGTGGCGAGATGTGACGTAGAGTGATGTGACGTAGGGTGATGTGACGTGGCGAGATGTGACGTAGAGTGATGTGACGTGGCGTGATGTGACGTAGAGTGGTGTGACGCGGCGTGATGTGACGTAGAGTGATGTGACGTAGCGTGATGTGACGCGGCGTGATGTGACGCGGCGTGATGTGACGCGGCGTGATGTGACGCGGCGTGATGTGACACGGTGTGATGTGACGTAGCGTGATGTGACGCGGCAAGATGTGACGTAGCGTGATGTGACGCGGCGAGATGTGACGTAGCGTGATGTGACGCGGCGTGATGTGACGTAGCGTGATGTGACGCGGCAAGATGTGACGTAGCGTGATGTGACGCGGCGAGATGTGACGTAGCGTGATGTGACGCGGCGTGATGTGACGTAGAGTGATGTGACGTGGCGAGATGTGACGTAGGGTGATGTGATGCGGCGTGATGTGATGCGGCGTGATGTGACGTGGCGTGATGTGACGTAGAGTGATGTGACGCGGCGTGATGTGACGTGGCGTGATGTGACGTAGAGTGATGTGACGCGGCGTGATGTGACGTGGCGTGATGTGACGTAGAGTGATGTGACGCGGCGTGATGTGATGTGGCGTGATGTGACGTGGCGTGATGTGATGCGGCGAGATGTGATGCGGCGTGATGTGACATGGCGTGATGTGACGTAGAGTGATGTGACGCGGCGTGATGTGACATGGCGTGATGTGACGTAGAGTGATGTGACGCGGCGTGATGTGATGTGGCGTGATGTGACGTGGCGTGATGTGATGCGGCGAGATGTGATGCGGCGTGATGTGACATGGCGTGATGTGACGTAGAGTGATGTGATGCGGCGTG